>NC_088304.1:18313427-18613427 GCF_032854445.1 Liolophura sinensis
AAACATGGCTGTTGATGGAAAAGCACTCTGACTCGTTACTGTTGAAGTTCTAGCAGTCAGAGTGACCACAAGGCAGCAAGATAATTAGTGAGTTTCATCAGTGAGTTAAGTAGGCCTATAAGAGATTCTACTAGAAAATTACATATAATTATGAAAAGAGGAGGTTAGATTGTTATAAGTCGAAAGGAGATGGAAGTTTGAAATTCGCGCCATGTTTTTGGAGAGGCGGAGATGGTCTCAGTGTCTCAGTGTTACGATGAATGTCAGCACCATGAGTCCATCTAGATGGATTAATATAATATGTGTTGTTGTTGCACGAGCACCTTGGTTACGTTTGGGAAGCCTGCTGCACACAATGTAGTGAAGCTCATTGAGTATAAAACTAGAACATGCGTGGTGCATGTGCTTAAAACAACAGCATTTCAATTGATATCCAGTTTACCTTTGTCTGAGATATATGATCTTTACAATCAAGTAACCATCTCGGAAACACTATCGCCGAGGACGCCATATTGACAACAATGCTGTATCTGCACGTCAAAAGGTACCAATATGGTGATTGGTAAAAAATAACACTGTCAGTTTTTTTCAGCCAATGAGCAACGGCGTTTTATCGTGTTTCGGAACTTGCGGTACAACGCGGTAGTATTGACTGAAGTGACAGACAAGTGATGAACTTCTGAAGTATGGCATGGGTATTCAATCGATTCACAGTGAGCGGTGAGTGAATCAATACAATGCACAAATGTTATCAAATGGTGTTTTTTTTTCTTTTTGTGATTTGTAATGTAGACGCACACTGTGACAGACTAGCTCTAGATACATGTAGCTCTACACCTTCAGTAATAGGGCCTACTACCGCCAGTAGTCCTGCTAATACTATGGTAGAGCTGTACAACGTTCTACATGTATTTGATTTTTGGATGGCCGAGGTTGTTAGCACGCCCATGACCCAGAAGCCCCTCACCAATACGGTCTCTGTGAGTTTAACTCCAGCTCATACTGGCTTTCTCTCCGGGGGTGCGTGGGTGCGTGGGTAGATCTTACAGCAACCTGGGGATGGTCGTGTGTTTCCCCCGGGCTCTGCCCGGTTTTCTCAGACCATAATGCTTGCTGATGTCGTATAAGTTAAATATTCGGGGTTAACTGTCCATGTGCACACACAGGAGACGACACTCACCATCATCATCATGATGGATATACATGCAGGTTTCGTTTTAACAAGAGGCAATGGTCTTCGAGGTCAGCAATCTCCTGAGGAATGAACGTAAGGCCACCAAACTTGTAGTGCACTTATTTGTGTTGGCCTTTTCCTTTGCAGGAGACATGAGAAAAGTGCCTGTAGTGCGAGTTGGCAGAACTACTCCAAGATATCAAATACAACATTGTCACTACCATTATGTTATAGTATGGACCTATGTAGAGCTAAGGGAGACTAGTATTTTATAGTTCTGACGACACAGTCAAACTCAAACTTTTAACCCATTCATGTTGAAAAGCACATGTACCCCATCTGATTTCGCTGGAGTAGTTAAAGCTTTGAAACTTGAGTATTGAATCTGACAGACAGCATGACTGACGCTCAGATTATTGTTCGAAAACTTTTTTGAGAAGCGACATACATTCCAATAAGTAATAAATATACATTAAATTTGGATCACAGTAATGGACTTGAGTCATTTCTTTAAGATGTGGAAGCGATACGGATTTCTGTCATGAGCTTTTCAACCATTGCTTGTTGATTCTGGTTACTTTTAATACACGCCATTGATCAGATGAATGAGGTGTTGTCAGTATAGACTGGTTGTTTGGGATAGTCTTCATGATAGCATTGTTATGTACAATAATAAAGGCAATTTTATTTCTTTGCTTATTGTTGTTTCTTTAGATACACATGTTGTCTTTTCATTACCAGCCTCGGATAGGGAATTTTCAGGGGCCTTCATTGCCGAGGAGGTTAGCACGTCAACACAGCGCAGTGATCCATGATCCTCTGACCAATTTGGTTGCTGTGAGTTCAAGTCCAGCTCTTGCCGGCTTCCTCTCAGGCCTCCCAGCAACCTAAAGAGGGTTGTGGGTTTCCCCTGGGCTCTGCCCGGTTTGCTTCCCACCATAAAACACCAATCAAATAAATAAATAAATGGAGAATTTTCGAGATTAGCTAATGTGTGACACAATTATTCAATAAAGTCATGCATGAATCCCCTCAACATTATACATGTACACTGTTTATCACTTAATCATTTGGTCTGAGAACTCAACCTAGAACTACCATACTAACGTGTTTGCCTAACGATCAGATTGTCTTGCATTAAAAAATGGTAAGAAGGGGATAGGTTTTCACAAAGACATGGTTGATAGAAATATACATTGCTCCAAAATGAATACTCCTTTGTTGACATACTTAAGGCACAAGATGCCTACAACCTGGCTTCAAGAGTTTCTGACAATGTGACTGCCTTCTTCAATCAACATTGGTTCCGCTCCAAGTCAAATCGGCAGAAGAAAAAAAAAATTTTAATAATTTTGCAAAAATTCTTAAAAATACCGTAGCGTATAAGAGGAAGCTTTGCTAAGTTATAGCTCAGAATTTTTGGTTTTTGAGATAAGGCCCTTCAGAAACACTATATACTGTTTGTTTTTTACAGTCTTGACATGCTTATTTGTTCTTGAAGCCTTTTTAGATGGCTGTAACTTTCTGTTTAAGGGGACAAGAGGTCTGGAAATCAGATAATGTAGGTTTTCTTTCAGTGGCTTTTAGAATACATGTATTGCCTCAGAAATGTAATATCTTCTGTACTTTTTGAGATTAAAGACCATAAACATCTAACTTTGATTAGTGCTCTCGTTAAATTTTGTATTTTCAGTGAGCTGCCATATAGGTCAGGTGAAATATATATAGGAGGTCATTGTTACCTGGTTATTATTTATTTAGGAACATGGTCATTTCACAAGAAGCCTGACTCCTTCAGAACTTTACTTTGTAATTGAACTTGGTGTCAGCAGGAAGTATGCTCTACAAACGATTGCACAATTTACCTCTTTTTTACCTTAAAAAATGGAAGACAATTCAGTTGTTCTGAACTCCATCAGTTGAAACAAAATTGTGGGAAAGGCTTAAGCCAACCACTTGACTTACATTTTCTGATCATTTATGTACATTTATAATGATAGGTTTTGAAATTTAACATTTGATGTATCATGGGGATGTGATGAATGACAAAATTAATTGACAAAAATAAATTATTGCATGTCAGGAATTATGATTTACTCTCATGTTATTAATACTTTGATTTTTTCTTTATACCGGTTTTTCAATTTTTGTAGTTGGTGTGTACCTTACAGCCTTAATAGCAGTGGTTACCTCACTAGGTGAGTACAATATATATATATATATATATGTAGGTGAGGTTTCAGGCCCACAGGTAGAAATCAGAGTGGGGGGGAGGGCGGAGAGAGGGGGAGTGCAAAACAGAGGAAAGCGCCGTGACTATCCCAGCCAATGATAGGTGAGGTTCCAGCTGCCACTTAGACCCTGTAAGCTCTTGAGATTCCAAATGGCCATAGACATGCTCAGACTGCTTTGTGGTCTAACAAAATGACATGTATACTTAATCAGAGGGTCCTCTGTGGCTCAGTTGGTTAGCGCGCTAGCGCAGTGTAATGACCCAGGAGCCTCCCACCAATGCAGTCACTGTGAGTTCAAGTCCAGCTCCTGCTGGCTTCCTCTCCGGTTGTAAGTGGGAAGGTCGGCCAGCAACCTGCGGATGGACATGGGTTCCCCCTGCCTCCCCCTGGGCTCTGCCCAGTTTCCTCCCACCATAATGCTGGCCGCCGTCGTATAAGTGAAATATTCTTGAGTACGGCGTAAAACACCAATCAAATAAATAAATATATAAAATACATAATCAGATGTCAACAGAGTATAGTAGGAGAGAAAGTATGGGAGCCAAGGTGGAACTCATAAAATTCGTTTGAAAAAACAGAAGGATATCCTTCTGGAAAAGTTTCAGTTTCAGCATCAATAATAATATTTTCAGGACATTCATTTGCCCCCAAAATGCACTATTATAAGTGACCGGCCCGGATGGCACAATTGGTAGATCGCCCGCTCCTGGGTCGAGTCACACCTAAGACTTTAAGAGAGGAAGTTGTAATTTCCTCTTGGCATTCAGCATGAAGGGGATAGTGCAACAACTTGTTGACCCGTATCAGTATAATGGCTCGGTCGGGTCAGGTTACTCACCTTCGGTAAGGTGTCTCAGTGAAGCAGCACTAGATAAAAGAGCGGTGGAAATCTGTCCTGCAACAAGGAAGCACATTACATACACCCTAAGGATTCCTTCGTCGTCATATGACTGAAAAATTGTTGATCCCGACGTTATACCCCAAGCACTCACTCACTCACTCACTATTTTAAGTGAATATTTAGGTCCTTTACAATATTTTCTTCACTAATTCATGTATTACAGGCTTAGCAGATTCTTGAGATTAAACATTGATAAATGGCGTGTTTCATTTGTGCTCTGTGGTATGAGGTTTTAAAGAGGACATTGCCTTGTGACTTAAAAGTGCTCGAGAAAGTTTAAAAAATGCACTTCATTATTCTTTGGGTTTAGCTTTGTGGGGGGCTTTACAAAAGCGTGTGAATTTTAATTTAAAACACCCGTTAGCTTTACATATAAGTAAATAAATTTGAGATTACTGTATTTCACCTGAAGTTTAGCATTTTTGAAATGACATGTTTTGCTTGTTTCTGATGCTGTCATCCACCTTGTAGGGCCACTTATCAGTTTTTTGTGAAATTTGATAAAATTCTAGGAGTTCCAGAAAACTTTAAAAGCTGACATCAAAAGTATCATTATAATTAAAGGCTTTGCATGCTTTTGAAAGTGTATATCTGCATACTAATCTTTAAGTGAATTACAGTATCTTAATTCTTCTAAAATTTGGGACAGATATTAGTAGTGATCAGAGTAGAATATTACATTTCTTTACCAGCCGTTTAGAAAAGTAAAGATATGAGTATGTTGTTCACTAGATGGCCTAACCATGTGAGGAAAAAGAAAACTCAATATTGCTGCTAGAATTACATATATACTGTATTGGCTAAAATGAGCATACCAGGTGTCTCAAATTTTTAGAAGAAATTGGGTAATTAATGAATCATTATGTATATTAATATATGTTTGTAATACATTCCTGATTTTGGTTTAACATTTTCAGATCTAAGTGATCTTGTCATTATTGTTCGAAGTCAACCAAACCCATTCCATGCCAAGAGGGCCCAAGTCTTCAAAGATCATATCAACCAACAGATCAACAAGGATGCGGAGAAGGTTTGATGACACTTAAATCGTTTAAACTGCACCACGAAGCAATTGTCTTTTTGGAAAAAAAAATAAACAACAACACTAGACCAAATGTTTATAAGTAAGAAACAAAAAGCATACTTGTTTATTTTAGTGATGTGGGGCAACTGAGATATTACAGTTATTTATTTATTTATTTTTTTGATTGGCGTTTTATGTTGTACTCAAGAATATTTTTCTTATGCGACGGCAACCAGCATTATGATGGGAGGAAGCTGGGCAGGGCCCGGGGGAAGCCTAGGGCCATCCACAGGTTGCTGGCAGACCTTCCCATGCATGGCCGAAGAGGACTTCCCACTTTAAAGTAAAACCATGTAACCACTTGCAAGCTATCAGTTTTATCCAATCAGGTGCAAGTTATTCCTGTAACATGAGAATGCTCCTTTAATTTCCCATGGCATGATAGGTATTTACATTAAATATCAATTTATGGGAACAGTGACAGAATTTTGATTTGAAGGATTTTATGAAGGTCAGACTTTCTCTTCAGCATGGCAGGTCACTGTAACACTATTAAAACTTATCACGTCTTTGATTTTGTGTAGCTCTATCTTGTGAACATGCTTTTATTTATTCAGTTGTCTTTGGTGCTTAACCCAGATAAAAATAGTGCCTCAGAAAAATGTTCAGGAAGTGAACACACAACTGTGTTGTGCAGTTAAAGTGGACACAGTGATGACTTACTCAACTGTATCATTTGGGAAAAGTAACAAAAAAAATGTTTAAATGTAATTTACTTTTTGTTATGTATTTTTCAACTGACCACATTGAATGCATTGGTCAAATTTATAAATTTTTAGGGCAAGAGTTAAGCGTGGATATATCAGACTGTAGACAGTACATTGCTCTGCTTGTTATGTAGTGTATGCCCTGTAGGATAGTGTTACTATGGTAATGGTTTGTCTTTCTATGTGTACATTTGTTATGTAGTATATGCCCTGTAGGATAGTGTTACTATGGTAATGGTTTGTCTTCCTGTGTGTACATTTGTTATGTAGTATATGCCCTGTAGGATAGTGTTACTATGGTAATGGTTTGTCTTTCTGTGTGGACAATGAGTATGTATATGCCCTATAGGATAGTGTTACTATGGTAATGGTTTGTCTTTCTGTGTGTACATTTGTTATGTAGTATATGCCCTGTAGGATAGTGTTACTGTGGTAATGGTTTGTCTTTCTGTGTGTACATTTGTTATGTAGTATATGCCCTGTAGGATAGTGTTACTGTGGTAATGGTTTGTCTTTCTGTGTGTACATTTGTTATGTAGTATATGCCCTGTAGGATAGTGTTACTGTGGTAATGGTTTGTCTTTCTGTGTGTACATTTGTTATGTAGTATATGCCCTGTAGGATAGTGTTACTGTGGTAATGGTTTGTCTTTCTGTGTGTACATTTGTTATGTAGTATATGCCCTGTAGGATAGTGTCACTGTGGTAATGTTTTGTCTTTCTGTGTGTACATTTGTTATGTAGTATATGCCCTGTAGGATAGTGTTACTATGGTAATGGTTTGTCTTTCTGTGTGTACATTTGTTATGTAGTATATGCCCTATAGGATAGTGTCACTATGGTAATGGTTTGTCTTTCTGTGTGTACATTTGTTATGTAGTATATGCCCTGTAGGATAGTGTTACTGTGGTAATGGTTTGTCTTTCTGTGTGTACATTTGTTATGTAGTATATGCCCTGTAGGGTAGTGTTACTATGGTAATGGTTTGTCTTTCTGTGTGTACATTTGTTATGTAGTATATGCCCTGTAGGATAGTGTTACTTTGGTAATGGTTTGTCTTTCTATGTGTATATTTCAGAAGAATCAGCCAGATGTTTATCTGTTACATGAAACCTGGCCAGAAGTTGGATCATGGACCATTTTACCCCTCATAACAGAGTAAGCCATCTGTATCAGTCATTCAGTCATTCATTGCCTGCTGTTGTATTGGCCAAATAAATGTGTATTCACTTTGCCCAATGCTTTGTTTCAGATTTGCTGACAAATTTTCCCTTAAAAAGTGGTTATTAATTTGTGAAGAAGAGACGAGAGTGGACCTCTTAGGGTTAACGAAAGTCTTACAGAGGTTTGACCCAGACAAGGTTTGTCGTTCATTATTTGATAGAATTTAAGAGTCTCACTGTGGTAACAAAACTGATATGAAATAAAAAGGGGTCTCCGCATCCTCTTGGTTAGTGTGATATAGTGCAGCGTAATGACCCAGGAGCCCCTCACCAATACGGTCACTGTGAGTTCAGCTCATGCTGGCTTACTGTCTGGTCATACGTTGGGAGGCCAGCAGATAACCTACGGATGGTCGCTGGTTTCCCCTTGGCTCTGCCTGGTTTCCTTCCACCATAGTGTTGGTAGCGGCCGTGATAGTACAGTTTGTAGAGTGTCCTCAAAGTATTTTGACAGAGACAGTATAGTGTAAGCTTTGTTACTGCGTGAAGTTTGTTCTGACTGCTTGTTGGTGCAGCCATTGTAAAACAAATCACTCTCCACGCCCATTGACGTTTGAATAATTTTGACGTCGCCTGAGGCACTGGGTTCTTGGTGTCGGAACTAACCAACATTATGAATCAGAAAAAGTGTTCTAAGTGCATTTTCTTGGTAATAACATGGACGTTCAACTTGTCAGTGTGTAGAGCTTGGACTGGTACGTATCACTGTCTAAAGGCAATTTTGGTAGAGAGTATGACTGATTTTACAGACAGCTGAATATAGGCGACTCTGTAAAAGAAATAGACTATAGTCATTTACTTACCTACATTGCCCAGCGGTTAGTGAGCCTACCAATGTGATTGCTGTGAGTTTATGTGGGAAGGTCTGGCAGCAACCTGTGAATGACTGTCGGTTTTCTCTGGACCCTGTCTAGTTTCATCGCAGCATAATGCTGGCTACTGTTGTATAAGTGAAATATTCTTGACTATGGGGTGACACCAATGAAATATATCAGTTAATCCCAATTTCCGATTTCCATGTGGCAAATTGCACGATTTTCACCTGTTTCAGGATCAGTTTCTTGGTCAGGCTCTCCAGGATTCCCAGCCTGTCATTACCCACCATTTTGCCTTCGCTGAAAAGCCCTCAAGTTTCTCCTATCCAGATTTTGCTGCTGGCATTGTACTCAGTCTCACACTGATTAAAAGGTTTGAATTATTGATCACTTTTTTGTACGATTTTATTGCTGTACATCTCCATGTTTATTGGACCGATGCTGGCTCATTTGTCTAAAACATTAGCGTCACAACAAAAAAGTTTGAGTATTTCTGACCAATCAGATTACAGACTTGAATCAAGCCTTTGCTACTTTGGCTTCATCTTTAAATCACTGGATTTGTCACATCCTCCAAATAAAGGTGGATAGGTTATGTTCATTGTCGTATTGTAAGCTGTAATAATTACACAAATTTCAAGTTTTAAGAAAGGTACAGTTTGTACATTAAATCAAACATTCTTTTAAGTTGAAAGCTTTCATCCTCTGTGGCCCCTACAATACGATTTCCAAACACCAAGCTGTTTTATATGTACTTATATATGTTGTGATGTAAAGTGGGATTGCTTTGATAGAAATTTATTAAAAATGCAGTCAGTTAGTACTATTTTGGTTTAATTTGGGTGTGTTTAGAATTGAAATAAAGGCTCGATTTAGACAGTGAAATGCATGAGATTTATGCTGCTAAAATGGACACGCCAATCATTTGGTGGGGAGTGCACAGAGTTGAAAGTGTGTACATGTAGGTGTTCTCTGTAATCTCTGAGGTCTTTAATAATAACAAAATAACGTGTGTACATGTGGGTGTTCTCACTAATCTCTGAGGTCTTTAATAATAACAAAATAACGTGTGTACATGTGGGCGTTCTCTCTAATCTCTGAGGTTTTTAATAATAACAACACCAAAGTCCATTGTACATGGAGTAATATTCATGTGGGTGCACTTCCTTGTTCTGGATTTATTTCATTTATTTGATTGGTGTTTTATGCCTTAAACAAGAATATTTCACTTATACGACTACGGCCAGGATTATGGTGGGAGAAAACCGGGTCCTGGGAAACCCATCCTTGTCCTTGAGGTATGAGTGTAGATACTGCTTGAATGTCATGATGCACACATGTTACAGGCGTTATTGACTGTTGTTGCTTCTTCTGGTAATTTCCCCTAGATTATCCACAGAATGGGCGATACGTCCGCAAGCGGGCATGGGAGGAGATTTCACCATAGACATTCAACATGAGGTATGTCATCAAACCCGTCCTGTAAACACAGCTGCATACACAATTTACTGTATTTCACTTTTTTTTTTAAAAAATGCACTTTCAGAAGCATAAAGGCGTTTTAATGATACTTTTGATGTTACTCAACGCTTTAACTTTTCTGAAATTCTAAGAAATTAATCACTCTTTACAAAAAATTTTTAAGTGGGCATGTATAAAGTGGGCATGTATAAAGTGGGATTGCATAAAGTGGGCATGTATAAAGTGGGATTGCATAAAGTGGGCATGTATAAAGTGGGATTGCATAAAGTGGGCATGTATAAAGTGGGATTGCATAAAGTGGGCATGTATAAAGTGGGATTGCATAAAGTGGGCATGTATAAAGTGGGATTGCATAAAGTGGGCATGCATGTATAAAGTGGCATTGCATAAAGTGGGCAGGCATGTATTAAGTTGGAATGCATAAAGTGGGCATGCATGTATTAAGTTGGAATGCATAAAGTGGGCAGGCATGTATTAAGTTGGAATGCATAAAGTGGGCAGGCATGTATTAAGTTGGAATGCATAAAGTGGGCATGCATGTATTAAGTTGGAATGCATAAAGTGGGCATGCATGTATTAAGTTGGAATGCATAAAGTGGGCATGCATGTATTAAGTTGGAATGCATAAAGTGGGCATGCATAAAGTGGGCATGCATAAAGTGGGCATGTATAAAGTTGGCATGTATAAAGTTGATGAATCAGTGAGAACCAAACCAAAGGTGCCAAAGATGAAAATTGCTAAACTTTACACTGCCTCATGAATCATAACCCTCATAAAACAAAAGGAAAAAAACAAAACAAAATTTATTTCATTCTGTTTCCATGCTTGATTGTTAACTTGTTACATAGTGTACAACTGCCAAATTCTTTTCTTTTCTTTTTTTTCAGTTCGCATTGTTCCTGTGGAATGATGGGAAGGGTGTTCGTCTGACTGATGTACCCGAGCTGTGTGCAGGGGACCGGGACAATGATAGATGTGTGACACATTATGCTGTCCATTTCCCAGACTGTGTAAGCCCCATTGGTCTTGTGTTAACAGGGCCATGTCTAGAAAAATATTCAAGGCTCTTATCCCAAATGTTAAAAGATGTGACTGCATAAAGAAATTTTATAGAATGAAGTTCAAAATGACAAGAGAATTTTTGAGAAATAAAGAAATTTGTATAAAAACATGTTACTGGTAAACAATCATATTTTTGTTCAGTTTAATTGTCAGTTGTAATACAACATCATTAGTTTGGGAGCCAGACGTTTTCCGAAAGTGTTACGGCTCTAGACATGGCCCTAAAGAATGCGATCTTTTATTAGATAGAGGACATGGTTATAAAGACTTGTTTGTTTGGGGTAAAAAGTCTAGAAAATTAATCTAGAGATTACTTACTTACTTAAAGAATTAATTACCTTTTGCATACCTTGTTTAGTCTTAAAATAATATTTTCAAATTAATTAATATGTGTTAATTGCTGAATAATATCCCGATTGCAACATGCATTAAATAAATGATGTAAAACTTTTCCAAAAGTTAAATTTCTGATGTTAGTTAAAAAAATCGCTTTTGGACAGGGTGATTTTTCAGTAGTTTCATGCTGTTGTAGTTTTCCCTGCTTTCCTGAACCCAACAATCTTGTCATGTTAGTGAAAGGCTCATAATAAAGTCTGGTGTTTATGTACTCCAGCCTAATCATTTAAAACCTATGGGGGCCTCCGTGGCTCAGTTGGTTAGCGTGCTAGCGTAGCGTAATGACCCGGGAGTCTCTCACCAATGCGGTCGCTGTGAGTTCAAGTCCAGCTGATGCTGGCTTCCTCTCTGGCCGTACGTGGGAAGGTCTGCCAGCAACTTGCCGATGGTTGTGGGTTTCCCCCGGGCTCTGCTCGGTTTCCACCTACCATAATGTTGGCTGCCGTCGTATAAGTGAAATATTCTTGAGTACAGCATAAAACACCAATCAAATAAATAAATTTAAAACCTATGTACCTGTACAAAAGTGGCATGAAGAATAATTCACTTGGGTACATGTAATGTTGGCTGGATTTGTCTCCCTTTGTGGTTGTAAGTAAATCCTGATCTCCTGTTCCATATAGGGGGAGCCTGTGCCTAAGGAAGATCTGTTTGTGGCAGTTAAAACCTGTGAAAAGTTTCACAAAGACAGAGGTGAGACCCTCGCTCTATATCATCATTACACATGTACATTTACACCCCAGGGCAAGTACACACTCATTTGTTAATGTATATGTGGTTAGTTTATTAATCCTTTGTATTCTTTCCAGTACACTCATTGATACAAATGAAGAATTTTTCATTTGCCAATCACTAAGCTACAGGTCTGTTGAATATAACAGATTTTCCACTTGTATATAGACCAGTTAGTTTATGACATAGAATCCCTAATCCCTAAGTGCATTTAACTCCTTGTGATGTCCCTTTCCACCAAGTTTAGAAACAAAATAAATAAGTTTGTTAACAAAATAAATAAGTTCATAAACAAAATAAATAAGTTTGTATTGCTGTAATGGTAAAAAAATGAAATGAAATACAAATAATTCTATTCAAGAGAGTTAAACAAAAAAGTGAAACTGTTTTTGGATACAGTTTTCCACGATGTATCTGATAATTGTGACTTTTTTTTTTTTTTTTAATGCGTTAATTCCTCAACCTATTCGTATAAGAAAGGGTAACTTTCAATTCTATGTACGCACCTTTTTGATTTGATTTTGGAGACAAAATTACATCCTTTGGGCTCGCCAGTTTGTTCCTCTCAAATATTTAATGATATCTGTCTATGATGGAAGAATTGCAGTATTACCTTTCCTTTTGGATAGACATACCAGTATTGTGAGCAGCTGGGATCTCTACATGTACATTATATTGGCTTATAACCATTTTTTAGAGAAATCATTAATGTCAGATATCGTGTTCAAAATATTCCCATGATGCCATTTTTTAAATTTTTTAGCTTGTGCATCATTACATAAATGAAATTCTTCAACAGAGCATTAAATACCAATCGAATAAATAAATAAATGATGTATGTGTATTATTTTTGTGGTGATTCAAAACTGTGTCCTACTCTAAACTTGGTTGTGTTTTGCCTTACAGTGCCTGTTGTGAAGAAAACATGGTTTAAGGACGCAGGTCCCCTAGAGTTTTACAGTGAAAAGGCAGATAAGAGCATCCCCACCATTACCCTGGGAGTGCCGAACACAGAAAGAGGTGTGCTAAGACACTAGTCTTTTGCAGCCGAATAATTATTATGTACGGGGTACAACTCCAAGCATACAACATATGCAGCTTTGCCTTTTAATTGCAAAGTCTCTCAGTGTGCAATTCGTTAGGGAAGTCGTCAGACGTGCTCCTAATGAATCTCTGCCAATAGGCGGTATTCAGCCCTGGCTGAAATCTTTGGTGAGCCGAGGGATTTCGCCAATATTTATTTATTTATTTATTTGATTGGTGTTTTACGTTGCACTTAAGAATATTTCACTTATATGACGGCGGCCAGCATGATGGTGGGTGGAAACTGGGCAGAGCCCATGGGAAAACCCACGACCAACTGCAGGTTGCTGATAGACCTTCCCACGTACGGCGGGAGAGGAAGCCAGCATGAGCTGGACTTCCTCATCTGGTTGCTATGAACTCATAGCGACTGCATTGGTGAGAGGCTTCTGGGTCATTACACTGCGCTAGTGCGCTAACCAACTGAGCCACGGAGGCCCTGATTTTGCCAATAGTGGTAACAAATAGTGCAGAGATTTGTGAAGTTACTCCGGATGTCTTGGGCTGACAGGAGTGTACTCGCTATATATGGACAGATGTTGACAGATAAATCATCCGACTTTCTGGCATATATGCACGGCAGATGCATTTTTTTTTTTTTTACTTTTTTTAATCCATTGGTAGATAAAGGTCAAAAATCAATAATACAGATAATGAAAGTAGCAAATCCAATGTAGTATAATGAATACAGTAATAATATGTTATCCTTACTCGCATTGTCCTGCGGCTCTCACGGATATTCTCTGAAGTCTAGAACAACTTTTTGTAATTGGTAAACCGTTTCATGTACCACTAATGAAGTGGTGAAATTCTTAAATATCAATGTAGTATATGCAAAGGTCTGTCAGCAACCTGCTGATGGTCGTGGGTTTCCTCTGGGTTCTACCCGGTTTCCTCCCACCATTATGCTGGCCGCCATGGTATAAGTGGAAATATTCTTGAGTACGGTGTTAAACACCAATCAAATAAATAAATAAATAAATATCAATAGTATTTAAAATGTAATACATGTACTTTTATCCAGCTGTAGTTACAGTATGTGTTAATGCTGAGACGAAAGCAGTTCATTAAGATAATTGTCTGTATGGTATTTTAA
The DNA here is from genome assembly GCF_032854445.1 of Liolophura sinensis. Classification (NCBI taxonomy): domain Eukaryota; kingdom Metazoa; phylum Mollusca; class Polyplacophora; order Chitonida; family Chitonidae; genus Liolophura; species Liolophura sinensis. The sequence continues at coordinate 18,327,417 of NC_088304.1, forward strand.
ATGTTCTACATACAAAACACAGGTCACTGTGGGAAGACAATGGGGATTTTGCGGAGAATTTTTAACGACCCTGAGAAGTCACAGAAACCCTGGGTGTTGATTGCAGATGATGATACAATTATCAGGTAAGTGTCAGTTTAGGGATTAAGTTTGATCCAAATCTCGTCATCAGAAAACCCAAAAAATCCTGGGTCAAATGTTTTTAAAATGTGCAGCAGGCATTTCATGCACGTATCATGTGTTAACCCAGACAATCCGGAAAATAAGTAATTGGCATTTTTTGAAAATGTAACACCAGATATATATATAAGGGAATGAGGCAGCTCATACACAAGCCACTGGATGTACAGGACATCATATATGGACTTCCTCTGGAAATGCCTGCAACAGCAATATTTCAGTAAAGAAAACAGAGATGGCAAAGCCATGTTGTTCCTTCCGAAATCAGCGTCTGGCGCGTGTGCCAACAATTGTTGCAAATTCGTAACTTTCACGACAGAGAATTAGGGGAAAGGCCTACTAAATACAATTATATATTCAGCGTCTGTGTATATTTAAGAAAAAGAAAATGTATAGATGGGGGGCACTACAACACTGCTTTACAAAAACACCCCTTTGCAGAAAGTAGTAAAACCCACATCGCCAACGTTAATCTTTGTCTACGATTGTATTTCATGGAAAATGTGAGTCTCACCACTTTTTTAAAGGGATGTGACAGTCCTTGAGGTTTGGAGGATACAAAGTTGTCTGAATAATAAAAGTGAACAAATGTTTAGTTTGGATTTTGCACCAGTTGCTATTCACAATATTTGAACTACATGTACTAAGTTTCGTTGGCTGTTCCACCTTCTTACCCAGCTTGCCTCGTCTACGTGAACTCTTAGCCTGTTATAACCCAGATGAAACTGTGGCTCTTGGAGAGAGATACGCCTATGGGGTGGTGCACGGCTATGGTTATGATTACATCACTGGAGGCGGAGGGTATGATTGGCTGAGATTTTTGTCCATATTGTCTATACTGATGTATTTAAAATGTTACTTTAGTTTGCAGTGAAGATTAAATGTGTCTGAGTCTCATTTGATGTCATAGTTAATTTGAAATTTATAAGAATTTCCTTGCAATGAATGTAGACTAAATCTTCTGTTTTTTTTTTGTTTGTTTATTTGGCTGTTTTACAGGTATATGAATAGATTTTGACATTTGTGCAGCGTTAATTTAATTAAGGCCTGACCAAGCTGAAGTTTTTGAAATTTCAACTTTCAGTTTTTGATTATCACAATGTAAGTAATGCACCCAAGATTAATGAATTAAATACATGTATATTGTCAACCAGATTGAAGTCCCCGTAATATAATTCAAATAGCATATTGTACTCTTCCAAAACATACAAATACTTATTTGCAGTTGGTAAGACATCTTTAAAAAACATTTAATAGAATTATTCAAGGAAAGTTCTTAAGGAAAAAAGTATAACTTTGTCTAATACGGTGCACTTTTGAAGCAATTAATGTCATAAAAACTGAGTGTAAGTGGGTGCTGAAACTTACACTTTTTGAGTAGGAATCACCTGTCTACGATCATAGATAGAATTAGACAAGATAAGGTAAATGACCGAAATTTTGACTCGCAGAATTTTACTGGATTCTAAGAGTTGTATTAATCTTAAAAGGTGTTTTAAAGGTTTTTTTTTTGTTTGATTGTTTTTTTAGGAATGTAGGAAAAAATATTCATGAATCATGGGAAATATGCATTTTGGGTGGATATGTACGTACTAAAATGTTTACTCTTTGTTTTCCGTGTTGTGCCAGGATGGTGTTCAGCCGACTGAACCATCCACCAGCTGATTGACAGCGACTTGTGCTCATGTGCATCCGATGACTCGCCAGACGACATGACCTGGGCATGTGCCTCCAGCGACTCGCTATCCCGGTGACACATAGCCCTTTGTTTCATCAAGGGTCTGTGGTCCTCTGCATTTCTGTGTGACATTTTACTATCCTCTGAACCATAATTGAACATGATCTCAGCTATGTTCTATCATTGCGATAGGCATGTAGATTTGCTGGAGGAGTTTAAGGAAGTAGCTGGGGCTTCCATGACCCAGAGGGTTAGCACCCCAGGGCAATGACCCAGGAGCCTCTCACCAATGTGTTCACTGTGATCAAGTCTAGCTCATGCTGGCTTCCTCTCCGACCATGAACGTGGGAAGGTATGACGGCATCCTGTAGATTGTGGGTTTCCCTCAGACTCTGCCTGGTTTCCTCCCACCATTATGCTGGCTGCCGTTGTATAAGTGAAATTTTCTTTGAGTATGACGTAAAACACCAATCAAATAAATCAATAAATAAATGTAAGTAGTTCCGCTTTGTGTTGTAATTCTTTGTGACTCAGCTGAATTTTGCCACACATTTGATGTTTTGTTTTAGACCAAGGAATTTAGGTGTCCTTGTAATGGCATGAAATCTTCAGTTTTAATGTAATTTTCCTTGACATTGCAATCTTCTGCTGAGTTCGTTAACATGTTTATTAACATACAAACATGTAGTATCTTCCCGAAAGAGAACCGTATATCCATCTTGAAGACTGGTCCACAATGCATACTTTTATGTCTGATGATCTTTAAACTGATATAATATTACAGAAATTTTGTCTAAAACAGCATGCTGACACATTTCAGTGTTACAAGTATGGTTACATGTTTCTGGCTTCTCATGGACAGTTAAGTCTTGCATTAAATTTTACTCCACATTTTATATGTGCGACCATGCATATGCCAGGTTATGGTTTTGAATAAACTGGCAGTTGTTACCATGGCAATCAAGATGGCAGTTATGGATTAATCCAGTGCTTATATCATAGCTCAAATATCTGTCATTTATAGGTCTCCAACACGTCAGATGTGACATTACATGTGACAGTAACTATTTCATTTTTTAGGCTAGGCCTGAGGACTACTCTTCCAGACTGCTTTCACATCAACGCCCCATCTCTTTTCACAAGCATTGGATGATTGACCCTGTACAGACGTACAAGGACTGGTTTACTGAGGGGTCATCCAGGGACGAACTATAGCCACGCGCAGTCTCACCTGGGCGGAATCCTGATAACCTGTGCAATATCGTTATGTTATTTGTGCTGTGTTTTCACCTGTTACTTTTCTCAAGTAGGGCCAAAAATGAACATCTGTTTGTCATATAATATTACAAGGTGCTGCCAAACTGTGATGTCAGAATATGAGACATTCTGATGTTTCTGATCATAGCATGTCGTTATATCGTTTTATATTACAGATGAGGTGTGATTGCAATGGTTGTTTTCACAGTCAATGCTGTCCATTTATGCCCAATTAAAATGTACTAAAATTAAACAACCAGTGTCTTCAGCAAGGTTGCCAAAATCTGGGAGTAAGTCTTCCCTGTTTCTTCTTGGTAAGACACCCTGTGATGCTGTGATGCTGCATGGAAGTCAATACGTTAACCAAGAATGGGAGCATAATATGTGAAACCAAACTTTGCCTGCCTGCATTTGTCTTGGGGCAGGGAGGGTGGGGGGTGGGGGTAGGGGGGAATGTTTTAATGCCATGTAATATTTCAATGTTTCATGGATTTTTATTAACAATGCAGTCAGCACGGTGCTGTGAATTTTGAAATGGTTTATTAGTCATCGGTTTACGGTTTAATCACCGGTGTTGGCAGCTTTTTCACCTTCTACAAGCTGGGTGCAGTGTCAGTCTCATGGAAATCAGATTCAGTAGCCCCTATATTGCCACTTTTCACTATATTTAAAGAAACATCCTGAAATATCAACCACAAAGTATTGCTGGCATTTTGCCAGCATGGCTGTCATCCTTCCTTGCAAACAGGCCTCTTAAACACTTTTCTAAGATCAATAAAACTCACAGCATGAATCAAAATGAGTCAGTGTCATGTACTAAAGTGTAGAGCTGTTTCACCTATCAACTTCTGTACTTTGAGAAAAAAAAATCACATGGACAGATTGGGTAAATTGGGACAAACATTTGGTGTTACGGCAATCTTCAACCCTAATCAACGACCCCATCAGCAAACACACCACTTGATTTATTATATTCTAGCTAAAGCTGGGTATTTTTCTCCATTCTGATTGATTTATCCACCTTATGGAGACTTAAACGATTTTTATATGAAGTTTGATTAATTTCATCACGATTTTATTTTATCAGAAAGACTAAAGTGTTTCACAGCTTTTTTATGTGCTTTTGAATGTGCATTTTGAATTTCCAAACTTTTGGCAAAATACAGCGGTGTCTAAATATTTGTCAGTAATTCATATACATTTACATGCATGCTTACTTGTTTGTATACAAATTCATTTTACATGCATAAATTCATTTTTGATAGAATGTGTCCAATAATGAACACATAATTGGTCACATTCCAGGTGTTTGGTTTCTTTGGTGCTTGGTTTCTATGGTGCTTGGTTTCTATGCAATATTTTGTATTGGTTTGTTTTATTGTACTTCAGGGTCAAAGCTAGCACTGGTGGAATTCCTACTTTTTTTCAAATCTTGTATGAAAACTTTAAGATTTAGTGTGTATGTGTATCAGCTAGTTTCCTCATTTTTATCTCAGTCTCATGCCAGTGTCCAACTCATCCCCTTGTCAGTGTCCAACATATCCCCTTGTCAGTGTCCAACTCATGCAAGTGTTGAACACATCTCCTTGTCAGTGTCAAACTCATGCAAGTATCCAACATATCCTCTTGTTAGTGTCAAATTCATGCCAGTGTTGAACACATCTCCATGTCAGTGTACATCTCATGCCAGTGTCCAACATATCCCCTTGTCAGTGTCCAACTCATGCCAGTGTCCAACATATCCCCTTGTCAGTCTCCAACTCATGCCAGTGTCCAACATATCCCCTTGTCAATGTCCAACTCATGCCAGTGTCCGACTCATCAAATTGTCAGTGTCCAACTCATGCCAGTGTCCAACATATCCCCTTGTCAATGTCCAACTGATGAGTGTCCAACTCATGCCCGTGTCCGACTCATCAAATTGTCAGTGTCCAACTTATGCCAGTGCCAAACACATTTCCTTGTCAGTGTCCAGCTTATGTCAGTTTTCAATGTATCCCCTTATCAATGTCTTATCGGTGTTTGTCTCTTCCCAGTCTCTCTGTCGTCCCATTGTGTAACCTTCAGCATGCATACATACTGATATTCTGTTGGCACAACCTGTACATTTTATCACACGTTTTTAAGGATGACTCAAGTTCATAACTGCTTCTGCATCTGTATGGTATTCACTTGCATGAGGCTATTTGAGTCAAAGTGATAGTTTGTTGTCACTAGCATCTGTTTGATAGCAGAATAATAATTTGTTGACTATGTTGGACATTACGATAATATTGGCAACTGTATAGGTAGCTATGTTCCACAAGTGCCCAAACTTTCCAGGTCTTTGAGGAAAACAAATCAATATGTTCACAGATGAATAATTTTAGGGGGCATGTTTCATGAAACGTCATTTAAACATAGCATTTTTGCTTTGTGCAATTATAGTTTTGTTGAGTTTTGTTGAACTTCTCAATTAAGCGACGACGGTCAGTTTTGTAAATGAAGAAAATTGGAGTCCCCTGGGGAAGACATAGGAAGACATTTGTGTAGGATCCGATAAGGATGAGTCTTGGGCATATGGTGGCTGTATGATGTTACTACATTAAAAGGAATTACATATATAGGTATGCTTTTTGCTACAACAGCTGAGCGTATAGACAAATTTCTACCTATACTATGAAGTTCTACAGCCATATTGGCATTTTCAGTGATAATCAAATGTGAAGCAGTAATAAAATTGAGGTGTGTGCATACCTGTAAAGTTTGTCACTGTCACTGAAGATAGCCTTATTTGGCCACTGCCTATGGATCCTGAGCACAAAGAAATACTTGTCAGTAGGTGCACGGTCTTGGGGTATGCTTAGTTCTGTTTTTATTATTAGAATTGAATATGTAGACACTTTTTGTGTTGTTCGTTTCTGACTTTCAGCTGTTTACCTGGAATGGATGTGCTTTGCGTAAGTGAAAATTTTGCTGTCAACAATCAAATAAATACTAACAGCCACACAGAACATAGCTCTTATTAGCAGTGTCAAAGTTCAGGTATAGTACTTAACCAGGGAAGGTTCCTCTTTGCATCATCAAAACATAGGCTGTAATTGTTACTTTTTCCAGCTGTAGAACAAAGTGTTCAAGAGAAATAAGATCTGAATAAAAGAAGTATTTCTTTCCACATTATGATGTAACAATGTATCATGTTTACCAATGTCAAAATTGTAAGTTTTATTATGTTGTACAAATGTACGTTATTAAAGGTTATTGAACAATGTTACAAGGTTAGTTGTTATTTGTTTTTTTTTGTTTTGCTTTTATAACAGAACTGGAATCTTTGTCAAACAAGAATAGCCATGTCCAAAACTGCTCCATAAGCAGTGTGAGGACAGAAATCCACAAAACGTCCACGACAGATTTTGAATCTATTTACAGGAGTGCACCGTGCATGGCATTTGCCTGCCACACCATGACACTAGCCTGACACACTGTCATCCTTCATGTCGCACAACATGTAAGTAAACTCACTGGAAGTGGTCATTGAAATTGGGCCACTTGATTTGACGAAAATGAAATCAATCAGTACATAAATGAATCACTTTGTGGGCATGTTACATCAAACGTCGTTTAAACCTAGCATTTTTTGTTTGAGCGATTAAAGTTTTGTTGAATTTCTCAATTGAGCGATGGCGGTGAGTTTTGTAGGTGAAGAGTTCGCTTGGGAAGACAGTGGAACATTCCCAGGAATGATATACAAATATGAACATTATGATGGGTGAAAGCTTGATAAGTGGTCTTCAGGAACGTTGTACTGCTTTTATGGTCACACCAGTGTGGTTGACTGTTAATTGTCGCCAAGGCTCAGTAAGCAGTGCGAGCACAGAAATCTACCAATTCCCCCCGTCCACGGCAGGTTTTGAATCTATTTATTTATTTATTTGATTGGAGTTTTATGCTGTAATCAAGAATATTTCACTTATAGGACGGCGGCCAGCATTATGGTCAGAGGAAACTAGACAGAGCCCAGGGGAGACCCACGACCATCCACACGCTGTTGAAAGAGCTTCCCACATACGGCCGGAGAGGAAGCCAGCATGAGCTGGACTTGAACTCACAGCGACTGCATTGGTAAAAGGCTGCTGGGTCATTATGCTGCACTAGCGCGCTAACCAACTGAACCAAGGAGGCCCCGGTTTTGAATCTATACCTGTTGTACACTTTCAATGATTTAAAGGCAAGCGCCAACAACCACTTAACCAACAGTTCAAGGAACAACATCGTGTACATTAGAGATGTGATACACTGAAAAGTTTATTGACACAGTCCTAGATCCCAAGCTATGTAAAAATACTGATAAACAAGTATACTTCTTAGTCCAAAAATTGAAAAGTGTTACAAAGAATTTACATCAGCACAAAGAAAGGAGATCTCAAAAACACATAACCTGATTAGCTGATCTAAGAACTGGGTTCAGAGTGCTTTCAAACTCAACTTATTATACACAGAAAAACTGTTCACTTCAGGCCAGGGTCTACTTCAGCATGATTCCTTTCATCCATTGTCTTGTTTATACATCTTATATATGATCTCGTCATAATTAGAATGTTAAAGCATAGTTAAGCAATTTATCTGAAAGTTGAAGAAACAAAACACTATTTGCGATTCTTTGCAAACCTTTCCGCAATCGTTATTATAGATGGACATTTTTTCTTTCATGCAAAAGACCGTCGCCAGTTCTGGTGGAGAGTTTTTTGTTAAACTACATAACCTGGAAATTAGTCTGCAGGACATGTACTGCACCGGACAGTAGCAGGAAAGGGACAACCATTACTACGTAACAGAACTTGCCATGTACACTTGTGATATCTGGAAAATGTGCCATTTATGTCAGCCACCAACTGTACAATTATTTCCATTGTCTTTTTTTGGTAAACTAGAATTGCTCGTGTTTTAAGGGATCACTGCTGCCGGGAATCTGATATGTCAGCCATTGTTGCAGGACTGGTACTACACATTTGTTACTTTTCACCTCCCTTCAGACAAGCTAGAGAAACAGCTATTAACCCTCAAAATGCCTAAACTGCACTAAGCATATGTGTGTATATATATATATATATATATATATATATATATAATGATTCTTTACAAGTAGTTGTATTTCCCTTTGTTGTGACAAAATATTGTTTGGTTAATGTATTTTGTGATCTCGAGCTTCCAGCTTTAAAATACGTAACTTTACAGGAATTATTCTTGTGAACCTCTTAGCCATGTGACACCGCAATTCATACCATTCCAGGGATGAAAAAGGTTGCAAGAAATGGATTAAGGTACTACCATACTCCTTAAGCCTAGGGCACACGAGAGCTATGTGCTTAGCAAAAAATCATGCGTGGCATTTGTCTTAAGCACGCACCTCGTCTGCGGTGAACCTTTTTGTAAGTTTTTTTGCCTTTAGTGGAGATATTTAACGTGTTTGATAATTTCGTTCATTTATGCACAATGCCTTGCCTTGTCCGCGGCAAAGGAAAGCTGCCTCCTTTCAAGTAACCGCCAATGCGCTTTTGTTTGCGGGTCACATGATTTGGAAGATGGTTGTCCACAGCGACATGATAGAAGACGTTGTATTAGAAGATAGGCTGATTGAATTACGGCCAGACTACCCGTGTTTACGTGATGTCCACTTCCACCACTAGACAAGCTTGACCTCTGGAGCTCGCGCTATTCTTTAGCATCACTCGTGTGTACCATTCTAATCACCATTCAACTATAAATTTATTTCAGGCTAGAATCAAGTGCATGTGTATAATGCATAAAGAAACAAAGGCTGAGACATTGTTTTTGTTTTCTGACATCAAATCCTGCCTCAGTAACACCGTTACCCCAGTGACGGCACTGTTCAAGATTTCTCTTCAAAACTTGCTAGTGGTGGCAATGATATAAAGCCAACGTAGGGAGCAACCCATGCCATGTAATGAGTACGTTTATGAAAGCTAGACTCGTGCCCTCGGGACAAAATTGCTACCTGTAGCTTATGAAATACCTCAGAAAAAAAGAGCCCTATCAGAAATGATTAGCATAAAGACTGTTCATTCATTCCTCGCACTATCTAACATACAACCTGAATACATAATTGGAGAATACCATCAAGTGACAAATATAGCAGAAATAAACAGGTCACAAAATGCTTGAAATTACATCACAAATAGAATTAGATCTTCTATGCTGCAAAAAAAAAAATTACACTAAAGTTGAACAATTATTTTATGAAACAAATGACAAAAAAGGATGGGACATTCTTAAATGTATTTATATTGTAGTGAAGGCTAGGGATTATCAAATATCAACTAAATAGCAAGAAAACAGAACACGCAGCAGTACGAAATGCAAAAGGCAGAAAAGTGAACTGATTTCAGTACTCAATAAATCCACTGTACCAGATATGCTAATCTACATTAAAGGACTACCACAAAATAGATTTTCTTAAAACTAACTATTGCTTTCACTTTGATTGGAAGATACATGTTGCAAAATATTGGAAGAAATTTTAAAAGATGCAAATTAACTTTTTATGTTAACTTCTATGACAAGTAGACATTTACAATTAATCAATGGAATATACATTTTGCTCCTGATGTTTCACTCAAAACATCAGCTCCTGTTTTACACTACGCTGATGTCTGGATATAAAATGTAAACATATCTCCTACACTTTCATTCAAGAAGAACTTTGGGACATAGTTCTGTCCATAATTCTGAGAACAATTAAGACAGATGCTGCATCATTGAAAGTACCGGTCCATTTTAATGTGGCAACAGGTAACAGTATGTATTCTTAGGAATAAAGGGAACAAACGCTTTTCAAAGGAGGAGAAAACAGAATGTGAACAAGTTATTTAAAGAGAGTTTAAATGAATTAAATTGAATGGCATCATGTAGTACACACAAAAAGATGAGGGCTTGAACTCAACATTTTAGCTACTGGTCTCTCAGACAGGCACTGGTACAAAGTTACCTGACCAAACACTGACAAACCTAGAGATACAGTACGATACTGTGCATCTAATTCTATAACGACTTGATATATTGGACTGGGGCTGTTACAAATCGAAGCTGGTTCTTCCCCTGGGAATCACCATGAGCCCACTGTCCAAGCCCATTTGTTTTCTCCCTGAACATTAAATCCTTTGTGCAAACATTCCTCAGCTTTCTAGCTTGACCCAGCCGAGAGTACAGGCCATAACAATTTACTTCCCTCATCGTGGGTAAAGTAACTAGAAAAACCCCTGCTATGGACTTTCGACAATAAATGCAAAGTTTCACAAAGTTTCAAAAATGTTACAAATTTTACCACCTGTTCCTCACAAAAAAAGATTAAAGAACAATTTCAATTGTGCAAGTGACAGGAAATGGGACGGCCTTGGGCACCATTGAAAACACTTGTTACCTTTGCGGATGGGAAACCCCATTAAATATTCAGAATTTGATGAATTTGGCAATCTTGAATATATAATTCATGTTGAACACTCGCACACAAAATAAACAAATGAATGTTCATGCAACTGTTCATCTTGAACATTACACTGTACTGGATACGTTCATACAGGTATGCAAATGGCACATTTCTTGTATATAATGTAAGCAGAAACACATCCCATCCTTTTATCTGCGATTTTAGTTTGGAGGCAAGCACTGTAACAAAATATCTCATAGATTAGATGAAAAAAATCACCTGGGTAACAAGCTGCACGACGAAAAAAGCTTTCTTGAAAATATTCTAAATGCTTCGGAAAGCCAAAAAGTTAAACGAGTAATTATTTTTAAAGTTGAGAGCATGTGTGGTCATGCCCTCTCAGATGTATCATCACATATCACCCATAAACCATCGAGACAAAAATCGCTTAAAAAAATACAAAACACATCCCACATGTGACGATCAACAAATTTTTGGACTCCTTTTTTTTTTTACCACTATCTACAATTTACACCTGAGTAAAGCAAACTTTAAATTTGGCAATATTTCTCTTCTGGCATAACAATCTACAGTAATATTTTCATACAAGTGGACACCATAATAGACAAAATTTGGAACTCGGAAAATCTATGAAGTTGGTTGAACATCAGTAAGCTGTTAAAGGTTGAACATCAGAGAGTTGTTGGTTGAACATCAGCGAGTTGTTAAAAGCTGAAATTCAGTGAGCTGTTGGATGAACATCAGTGAGTTGTTGGACGAACATCAGTGAGTTGTTGGATGAACATCAGTGAGTTGTTGGATGAACATTCTTGATTTTCTGGTTATGGTCTCAACCTTTTCATTTTGGTTGTCATGGCAGCTGGCACTTGATAACAGTGCAACCAGAAATATTGTCATATGTTTAAAACAGATCTTAATCTAACAATTCTGAATATCTGGCTGAATTAAACTAATACATGCATGCATACAAAAACAGAAACCAATGTAACCTATATGTATATGATGCAAACACTTCGCTTGAAATAAATGAAGCAAGAATTAATTGCACAAAACCTGTTCCAAAATATGACCCCAGGCAGATAAATGCATAAATAGCGGGCAAGAGACATTCAAGAAAAATCTGTCAATAAACTTGTTGCTAAAGTCACTGACATTAGGTTGTTTTCCATTAAGAAGTACATGTATGATGTTGTCCAGCTTAGTATGCAATATTTTAAAAAACAAATTGTTACACTAACAAATTCTATATAAAGCTCCGTCATAGAGAGTACATTTTTTTTTTACACCAAAAAAAAATACAATTTGAGAAAAGAGACAAAAAAGTATTTGATGAACGCTGCTACAATTTTTCACACCACGGAATCCTTCAGCAAAGTCAAAATATATCTCCCAAAACGAAAAAAAAGAAAGAAAAGGAGGTAAACAGTTTTTCTATGGCTAACCTAAATTATTTACACGCAAAAGCACTAAGATCACATTTAATGCACTTGAGAAAAAAACACCTTCAACAAGCTACTATTAAATATGCAATCTATTGTGAATTGATTCAACTACAGCCGTTCTATCCACCGTGCCACACCCCTGTTCACCATCTCGCGGTTCACAAACAGCGCCTGAAATACAAATAAAGACTTTGTCAGTGAAGTTACGACATATCATTCTTGATTTGGCATAACTCCTTAATCATGTTTTCATTCATTCATTCATCACCAAAGTCACCAGGCAATATTGCTGAGGTAGCATAAAGCCATAATCATTCATTCATCACCAAAGTCACCACACGCAATATTGCTGAGGTAGCATAAAGCCATAATCATTCATTCATCACCAAAGTCACCAGGCAATATTGCTGAGGTCAGCATAAGCCATAATCATTCATTCATCACCAAAGTCACACACGCAATATTGATGAGGTAGGATAAAGCCATAATCATTCATTCATCACCAAAGTCACCAGGCAATATTGCTGAGGTAGCATAAAGCCATAATCATTCTTTCATCACCAAAGTCACCACACGCAATACTGCTGAGGTAGCATAAAGCCATAATCATTCATTCATCACCAAAGTCACCACACGCAATATTGATGAGGTAGCATAAAGCCATAATCATTCATTCATCATCAAAGTCACCACATGCAATATTGCTGAGGTAGCATAAAGCCATTATCATTCATTCATCACCAAAGTCACCACATGCAATATTGCTGATGTGGCATAAAGTTATAATCATTCCTTCATCAAGTAAGACCAAGAAACTGTTATTACACTGAAACAGGACAAAAATGGTCCAAATTTTGTTGAATATGGAGTCAAACGATCTAATATACCAACTTGATATATAACGGTGAAGCTAAAAACATGATAAAAAATGGCTATGGTTTGCAGAATCAAACAAATGTGAGTTGCCTGAAGCCCAAACTTGATCTAGAACTTGTTATGATGAAGCCATGAATCAAGATCCATTTCACTACAATTCGATGAAATTTGTCCAAAACTGATTTGTGATGTTTCTAGTCCTCTCTGGCTCTGGTAGGGGGCTTATAACAACACCAAAAGCTTACTGATGTTCCAAACTTACCTTGTTTCCACTGACTTGGTATATATGAACAAATGGTATACCATCTTCTGCCCTACCAACAACTTGTGCCTGGAGTAGTTTCCCTTGGGTGAGCTCTTCTAACACAGTGGCACCATCACTATTGAAGTACATATCACCTGAGCAAAGATTAAAAAAATAAAAGCGATCAAATACAGACTCTATAAACCATTTCATTTTGATATTTTGTTTACTTGTAGCACTAGCATTCTAAAATTATATATTTTTTTCTTTGCTTAAAGCCACAAACCTATACATGTTGACATGACCATGTTTTTCACATTTCATTTCAGAAAAAAAACTGGAATTATACTGGCGTGTTTGCAGATATATTTCTTAATGTCGGATTTATTAAAGCGACTTCAGATGGCACAGGTCAGATGGGTCCCCAAAAATTCTAAACACATAATCAAACTATTTTCCTGGACAGTGTTTAATGGTCTTTCATCTGATAAATACTTTATTTCAAATCTTTTCTTTGCCTTTAACACCATGGCTTCACTGAAAACATTTTTTCAAGGGTATAGTCAGTGAAATTCCCTTAAATATGCTTTAAAACAACGTGGAAACATTTTAAGACAAAGGTTAACAGCAAACTACGTGGACAGTTTACCTTGTATTGGTGTTATATTGGCCATGTAACACTCCACTGCCTGGAATGGCAGTGTCATGAAGTCACTCCTGTAAACAACAACAACAACAACATGGTTACTCCTACTCCAGCAAACTCTTACTGGATAAAAAATGAGTTTGTTTCCTTTATCACATTCTGAAATATTGTTCAATACAATATCTATGCTGCAGAGGGTCTGAACAAGTTTACTTCTTTAACATAATGTTGCACCTCCATGAGCTTTAAGCGATCACAAATTTTGGCCTTTTATTTGCTTTTGTGCAAGATGCCAATAGTGGTTTCAAATAGGCAAGACACATTCAGCTATAAATGTGGTCCGATGAAATCAACTCGAGCGACTGTCCCATAATTGAAGTCCAACTGAATCCCGGAGATCTGTGTTATTTTCATAACGTACAGTAGTAGGGGGAAGTAACCTTACATACTTCATTATAAGTCTTTGACGGCGCTCTGGTGTTTTCTCGTTAGCTCTGTGCCTTTCTATAAACACTGACTAGGAAATGTTGATGGAAGAATAATTTTCACTATTTCGAACGCAACATGGAATTGTACAATAACAAAAATCCAATTTTCAAAACAATGTAGATGAAACATTAAGATTCCTTGCTGTAAAAAAAAACAGTTCACAATGAGCTACCTGTATTACAGATAACCCTTTGTCAACAGCCAAATTGTTGTAGAGCCAACCCTTCTTGCTAGCAAAACTGAACTTCATTTCTGCCAGAAAGCAGACACAAAAAGTGCATCTAGCCTTACAAGGCAAAACATTCCTCTCTTACTTATTGTATTTATTCAACAATAAGTATATTTACAGTATTTACATCTACATTTGATCTATCCCGAGGAAGTACAAGTATAAAAGATGGCGGTGGTTTTAGGTGAGTCATAAGTCATAAATCATAATAACAGAGAAAAAGTTTTACATATTTAAGAAAAACACATAGTGTAACGTGCCAAAAGAAATGCTGTGTGCATAGCTATGAGACATGTATGTGTTTGAAAATAAGTCAGAATTGTTTCATCAAGTAAACTTTCATTTTGGACTTAAAAAGACAAAGTGAGTCGACAGATTTGAGAGAAATTGGTAGCCTGTTCGATTTCCAGGGGGATCATATTTCGAATTGAGTAGACAGACAGGTTGGGAGAGTGGAGGGTCTAATAGGTTAAGACACTGTGTTCTGGTTTGGATAATTGCGTATATCTGATTATTTTCGAAACATGTTACGCAGTTCAGGGGTATATTATAGGGGTGATATATACATATTTATGAATGATTGATAAGGATAGAAAATTTTACCGGTAAAATATTCAGAGATCTGAAGAGAGGGTCTGTAAGCTGGAGTCGATTAGATAGGGTGTACTGAATGCACTGAGCGTTTTTGTAACAGACTCAACGGTCTGAGATGAGAGGGATAAGTGCTACCCCATAAAAACACAAGCATAGTTCAGAAAAGGGGAAATTAAGGAGTTCTAAAGTATTAGTAGAGTTGGTTTGTTCATAAAGTGTTTCATATGGTTAATTATGCCAATGTTGCGAGATACTTTTTTTGCATGTGTAACTGATATGGGATGTCCAGAAAAGTTTGCTGTTAAACATTATACCCCAAAATTTAAATTCGGAAATATAATCTATAACTGACCCTTGCATAGAAAGCCGAGGAATGTCCTTAGGAGAAGAGGATACTGGTCCGATGACCATACATTTGGTTTTGTTAATGTTTATCAATAGCCTGTTTGAAGTCATCCAGTCATGGATCTTTTCAAGTTCAGCAGACATAAACAAAACAATATACTTCGTGACAATTACATGGGACAATTGGAGCCATTTCATTGGACCAAAACCACAGCTAAAGAATAATTACGCACATTTATCAGTAGTTAGTGGGCAGGAGACTGTAGAGACTTTGACATCAGACTGTAATCACCAACAAACCTGATTTGCCGCAGATGGCTGATGGGTAATCTAGAGTAGCCGCCGTAGTCGACAAACTTGATATCACACTCCTCTCCGTCCTCTGAGAGATCAACGACCAGTGCACGATACCAGCCATTCATCACTGGAGCTGCACAGATCACGCCCGCTACAACAACAACAAGGCTGCATGGTCAGACAGACCCAAACACCTACAAGTACACGACAATGTCGGGCAGATTTACGGAGATTCAGGGTAACAGGAATATGCCTAATTCATGAAAAGCAACTATAAATCCAACATTATGGTTAAGTGGAAAATAAAGAATCTATATTAATTTTTTTGCTAATTTCATATTTTATGTTTCAACAATAATTTCTCTGATATATGCATATTTTCATCATCTGCTGAAAATGATTAGAAATGAGACTTTCAGGGTTTGAAATTACCATTTAATTGTCAAGACATGTCCAGCAAAAAATGGTCTTGTCTGTCAAAATTTATGTGCAGCACGCAGAAGTGTCCGGTTGAATATTTGGCGATGAAAATTTGCACCTACATGAAATTTTGCTACTTCATCAGTTTCCGAAATTGGCATTCGAGTGGATTCATAGCGGCTCCTTTTATTCGTAAGAGAAGTTCAAATTATTTCAAATCATTGTTTCATCCGAAAGATCACATTTCTATAAAATGTGCCAGATTTCCTGTACGAGACTTTCCTTGTTATGAAAATAGATTACTTTGTTTCTGTAGCTTTTCATTGACCAAAGAGACGTAAGGCGCTTAACATGTCATCAAGTTCATGGGGACAGAAAACCCCTCTGGTCAGTTATTAATTGATTGATGGTGTTTTCGCTGTACTCAAGAATATTTCGCTTATACGACGGCGGCCAGCGGTGGGTCGAAACCGGGCACAGCCCGGGGGAACCGGGGGAATCATTACGCTGCGCTAGAGCCCTAACCAACTGAGCCACGGAGGCCAAAAATCTTAGTCATGATTTTGTAATTTACAGTAACGAATATGCATGCAACATTCCCTTTGTGTTATTGTGCTTTACATGTATGCAAAAAAAAAACATTAATAAAAAAATAAATAAAAACAAAATGTTAAATACATACGGTACTGAGGAGTTTATGTACGCTTAATGTTTATTATAAACTTGCCTCAGCTACATGTAGCACTGTACAGCAAACAAAAAATACCTCAAGAAAGTCATAAATATTGATCAGAAATGTTTTATCTAAGATCTACATACTGGAGATACCATTAGACTGCTGCATGAACTTATCAATTATGCAGAATTGCAGTGATTTCGAGAAAGCTTTTGATACAATCTTGATTTTTATCTGAAAAGCACTAAAATTTTTTGTCTAATCCATGTATTTTACAAAGGGATTTCAAATCTTTTGTACAAATATATAATCATAAGTCTTACAATGCAGTTCCTGAAGTTAAGTGAAGCTTTTCTAATACAAATAGGCTGCAGACAAGGTTATTCTCCATACATCTACATACATGTGAATGGTTTCTCTTCGTGCTCTCTTGTCTTAAATGGGTTTATTTTAGTCACAAAATGACTGCCCTTGTGTTACACTGTACATGTAGGTTTCAGCTTAAACATGTAACATAGTGCACTGCATGGTCACACTGAAAACCTGAAATAACGTATTTTAAGACTTGACTATGAAGTAAGGGTGTTTTAAACTAAAAATGCAAATGTCTGCAATATGTTGATGATTGTAATGTTTAACTGTTTTCTTGAATCTTAGCTTACAATACACTGTATAGTAGCATCTTGAGAGAACTAAGGGAATGTCACAGTAAGAAATGAAGACTTTTCAAAATTCAAAACGTCATAAAGTAGGCAAATATTTTGTACAGATACGGCTGGTATACACACTTGGTATGAGAGTAACACAAAATGAGCGTGCATATGAAATGTTATATATTCAGTATTTGGCAATATTTAGAGCAGTGTTTCCATGAAAACCAATGACCAATGAATATTGTGGAATTCATTAAATATGCTAAATTTATGCGGGGATTATTTTGGTTTTCAAGCTGGATCATTTCGCATACATGTGAGTTTCATGATTCTCCTTATTTGTTTTCAAGATATGAGCCACAGACAAAGAAAATCACTCTTTCCCCTCACCACTTGTTTAAGAAAATACATCCAGTGTGTACCCCCCCCACCGACCCCCCAATTATATACATGTATGCAAGTATTGGCTTACCCTCGACAGGTCTGGGGAGCTGGGGCACACTTTGATCCTGGGTATAACAGGCCAGCATAAACTGGTTCAGCCTCTCCAGGGACGGGAACGTCGGGTGTGTGGGCTGCTGGAGGAAGACGAGGCCAGCATTTACAATGCTGGAAACAATCACATCCACCGATACCCCATGAGGCAGGTTCATCTACAGAGAGAAACAGAGGCTTTGTTCATGTCCATGATGCTGATGTGAAAATGTCCTCGAACTTTAGTTCTGCAATGTTCTGAACAAACTAGAGGAATTTCTGACTGGTGGAATTTATATATTTATTTGTTGCTTAATGAAATCTGCAAATTTGTTTTTCTCAGACAATGGTCTGTTTTATTGGTGGAGGAAACTGCAGAGCCCAGGTTAAACCACCAGCCGTTGGCAAGTTAATCATGAATTTGCGCACCTGCCCACTATGACTGGTGGAAGACAGGTGATCTTTATTTAACATGCCCTTCACTTAAACAGATTTATGCGGCTGATTTCTGACAAAAAAATTAGCAACAAATTACATACAAGAATAAGACATTACTGAAACATGTAACAATTCAATGCCATAACTTTCTGTATAAGTCCAAAGACCAAGTTGCAATTCTCCTTTAAAGAATTAACATGGAGAGAAAACCAAAGGAAAAAAAACTTCTATCAAAATAAAAATAGAACAAGAAAAACAACCTTTAAAACAGTTCTTTTTTTTTTTCAGCCAGAATGTTGGATTATGTTTGATGAAAATACACTTTTAATGACAGCCCTACAGCCATTTTCACAGGGTTGGTAATTTATTTTCCACTCTTGGCTTTCTGCTTCACATATATGTGTTGAACTAAATTCTTCAACCCTTTCCCATGTGTGCATGACATTTATTCCAGCATATTCTGAAAGCATCATTCAGTGTAGAATGACAAAATTACCCATTTTGTGAAACCTTGAGCCAACCCAGCCAATATAGTTTTGTCTCCAAGATCAAACTAAAAAGGTGCATAAATATGCGAAAAGGTTGATGAATTAGTAAGATGGGTATACCTGGAGATCTGGCAGTACTACAGGTGGTTCAGGTGCCATGTTGTTGGGTGTCAGCTGTAGGTTGGGGTACCTGGATTTGGGGAACTTCTGACGAATCATTGCCAACGTCTCCTCAATTTCATGGGGAAGGCCTGTGGCACAAAACACAACAAACTGAATCAGTGACACCACATGAAAATTATGCAGGAAGTTATAGTCCAATAAAATCCCTTCTTCACTGTGCCCTATGCCCACAGTGCCCTGTCACACTGCAGATGGCTAATACTTTAAAACACAAATCCGGGTAATCAGAGGAAAAAGGAAAAAAATATCTTATTTTGCTTTCCATTTGTTCGTTTAGTTTAGAGTTTGACTTGTATGACATACATGTATATATGGTTCTGCCTCACTGAATTGCCATGCAAAAGACACCAGCACTGATGCATACCTGCCAGCACACGGTACTGATTCTTTAGTTTAGATGTACAGACAGAATCAGATAACTAGGGTTGGACGCACTAGCAGTATAAATGTACTAGATGAGAGTCAATGTTACTGTGTTGGAGTGCCAGATGTACACAATTCTGATAATGGAGCATTTGTGCAGAACTGTGTGCCCCATTTCCCGACTACCCTAGTTTTAATTTAGCACATCCAACTAGTGATAAGCTATCAACCCAGTTGAGTGACCCTAGCTGACCGGTGGCTTATGTCCAGACAGCTGTCTGTGGAAAATCTCCACCCATAGACCTCACTGATGACCAGCGGTCAGAAATAGGACATCGGCCACCCATGTTGCTAAGAAAATGATTATCAGACAGCCGAACAACATTAGACAACAGGGATGACACTGGCACAAATAGTTTTGTTGACAGTTTTGAAATGGCATGTACATGTAACTCCAGTTTCAAAATCTAATACAGAATTGTCAGGTAAAAAAGTAAGCATGCACGCCACTATATAAAAAAATTTGAAATTTATTATCTATGATTTTACCCCTCTGTACCAAGTTGGTGATAAATCATGACAAATTTTATGTGATAGGCAAATATATCATGCAGCACTTCAACTATAATCGCCTCTCTGCTGACTGTCCAACAGAAAATTTAAAAAAAAAAAAAAAGATGTACTGATGTCCATTTCTGATTAACAAACTTGGTAGATCACCTGCAGGAGCAGTATTAACCAGATGCACAGACAGACACCCAGACTCAACACATACGTGTGACTCACCCAGACTCAACCAGGGTGTTCATTTTGTATTGAAGTAGCAGGTTGTTGCCCAAAAGTAGGCGGATGTTTGCTGATCGATCAATGGCTGGCGCCCAAGGGTGCCTACGTCCCTGGTACCTCTAGGGGTCTAGATGTTCTCAGAGGCTATCTGAGTTTATTCTAGATACTACATGTATATACACAATTCTAATTAGTAAATGAGCACATAAGAAAGTTTCATATATAGCAATGACAATTTTTTCTCGTTTCTTTTTTCTCCCTCATACACAGTATACATATACATGTCCAGTTCTTATGTGCTGACATTGGAGCCACCAATAATTAACAGCAAGAAACTGTGTCTTTGCAGTATATTCAGCCATCACATTACAGCAATTCAAAAGTTCCAAGAGTTAGGTGCAAGCATGTGAATGTATACAATATTGTAAACATTAAATGAACAAATTTAACAATGAAACACTTTCTCATAAAACATATCAGTCATGGCATGTCAGTCATTTCTGTCCAATTATCAGACTACAGTATCTTAAATCATAAAAACATGTCCAAAGTCTGATTTATTTGATTGGTGTTTTTACGCCGTACTTAAGGATATTTCACTTATACGACGGCGGCCAGCATTATGGTGGGTGAAAACCGGGGGAAACCCACGAACATCCGCAGGTTGCTGGCAGACCTTTTCACGCATGGCCGAAGAGGAAGCTAGCATAAGCTGGAATTGAACTAACATTGACCGCATTGGTGAGAGACTCCTGGGTCATCACGCTGCGCTAGCGCGCTACCCAACTGAGCCCCGGACGCCCCCTTTCAGAGTCTGAAGATGTAAACTGAGAGTTCATACTGTCAATGTCATCATTTATATCCTCTTCATCCAGGTGCTCTCTCTGAACACTGGAGGGCTAGGTTTGAATCTTTTGTTTGATTTCACTTTCTTCCTATCCTTCAGTTTCTCCCACCTGTCCACCTGTCAGGGCCATTGACAGAGATATGTAGCAAAGTCTCAGGCAATATCCTGATTGAGACGATTCCTAAGCCAGGTCTTCAACCAGTTCGCAGATGCTCCTCTCTCAGGCCAGGCATTAGTCTAAGGTAGAGACAAACAAATCTCCATGGTTTGGAGCAGCACTGGTAGAAAATATCGATATGTACCTCACATGGATAGTACTTTCCCCAAAAGCCATTCTGTTGTAGACTTTGATATGAGTTGCCTCCCTTTTGGTGGATTCTTGATGTTCCTTGGAATTTCTTCCGATTGCACCTAAACTTCTGCCATTCACATTTGAGTTCCTCAGACCTCAATTTTATCCTTCTTGTCCATCATTTGGCAAAAGTACTGATTACCTGTCAACCCATATTCATTAAACTGTGGTGAAGACTGGTCAGGGACAACAGATGGGTAGAAAATCCGGAAAGCTGTAGGCACATCGAGACTGTTCTCAAAGCAGCTGTTGATGTTCACTGCGACAATATTGATGCAAGACTCAGCAAGCTTCGCAAGATGAGTCACTGTGTTCTGATGGACTAGGAACATTGCATGTTCATACTCTGTCTCCCTCAGAAAGGTCTACATGGAGATGTTTTGGTGTTTGTTGTGTGGCAACATCTTTCAGTGCATCCACAGTGAACTGCTGGCGCAATTGAGGCAAGTGAAAAGGTACTCTTTTGAAAAGCTCTGCTGAGGTGACCAAGTATTGGCAAAACTTCGTACAGCAAGTAAATTGTAATCTGAATTAAAACCCTGTAGCTGTCGGATCACCTTCTGCTCTCAGCGGACTTAAGAGTCTGAGTCAAAGCATGGTAATTTATGAAAACTCAAGTCACAGAATGGATAACCATCTTGTCCTAACAGCTTTCTGCCATTTCTTGGATTTCTTACCGGCAACATTCGGCCCACTGCTTTCATTAACACCCCTTGGTGTCTGAATAGATTTTGAATAGGCTGCTGTTCTCTTTGCAGAATTGTCAAAAAAATTCCAAAGATTAAGGAGAATGTTCTCAACAGTTTATGTAAGAAATTTTAGCATATGCATCCCCATAGGCTAGTGCCAGTCTATGACATATACAGTGAACTGGTAATATACAGCTAGAAATGCTTCTCAGCTTTGCAGTCAAACCATTTCTTTTTTCCTAGCATCACAATTGTGCTATCAGATGCAATTCCACTCACCTTTTCAATTGCAAACCCACAGTTATCAAGTTCCTGCAACAAAACTGTTTTTCATAGTTTCAGCATTAGCAGATATTGAATTTTCCAGTAAATCATTGGCTAATATAAACTTTACTTCTGCTCTTGTGGTGTCAGTGCTTAAGTACTGCACAAAAGTGATCAACTGTCGTTTCATGATAATGTCAGAGATTTCATCCAACAAGATACCAAAACTATCAGCCTTTTGAGCTGCACCAACAGCATTGGCTTTTAACTGTCTGTCACAATGTCAAAAAAATTTCCCAGATACACCCACCAGAACAGTGCTGAAAATACCGGACATCAGAAAGTCCAACTTGTTGCGCAACCTCTAGAAGATGTGGTAATTTTCGGTTGCTGATTTCTTCCTTTGCAAGCCAATACGCCAACTGAAAAGTTTTTATGTTATGCGTCCAACTGATTAAGCGCCTTGTGAAGGAATTACTTGTGGAATGTTGATCGACAACTGAGTAGTTTTTTATTCACTGCATCTTGGTGCATATCTGATACAGCATGCTCTTCCATAGCACTTTGTTTAAATCAAACTGCTCCAACTTTGTTGAATTTCATCGACGGTTTTTGGGGGCATTGGAAGTGGTGTGTTTTCTGCAAAGCAGCAAAACATTCCTTCTTCTCAACATACACCTACCATTTGTAGCCAGTTCTAAGACAATATGTACAGAAGGCAGCTGAATGGACCAAGTCGCTATTTCTGAAGAGTGAAGCTACGGTACTGTTCAGGCCTTCAGGCTCTGTGGCAGCATGAGGCTTTATTGCATGAAAGGGTCTTGAACAAGCAGGCAAACTGGAGACAGCCCCACTATTTTCCAATGTTACATCAGCCAGGTTCAGCCACTTGGGATATAATTTGAAATGGTTCTGTTGGATGGAAAAAACAAAAGGTGCTTTAGTGTTATTTAAACTTATGTAAGGGACCAAGATTTACTGTGAGTATTAACTATTTATTTGGAACGAAAAACAAAAATGCCAGAATTTAAAAGAAGAAAAAATAGAGTCTTAACACTCAATGTGCACATGTATTTATATTTTGTATGAATCGGCAACAATTTTAGACTAAAATCACTGACTTATACTAATCCAGATGTGTTAATAATACAGATATGTGTTAGACATGTACAATATAGAGGTAGGCCTTTAAGCTCTGAAGATAACTAACAGGCCCTGTTGTTGTTATATGTTTTCTAAATGAATGCGGCAAGCCAAAGCCCAATAAATGAGAACAATAAGGGCCAGGCCTTATCTGATTTGTCACTACAAAGCAGTCTGGTTTATTAGTAATTTCCTCCCACCATAACGCTGGTTGCCGTCGCATAAGTGAAATATTCCTGAGTACAGCGTAAAACAACAATCAAATAAATAAATAAATAAATAGTTAAGTGTACTGGTAACTTATTTATGAACATATTCTAAAAAAAAATGTTTTACGTAAATGCATTATTGAGAAAGCGAAACCGAAAACATGTAATGTAAGCACTACCAAACTATGTATTTGATTTCGTACATACATGATCAACTCATCACTAGTCCCGACCTAAAATAAAGCATGAAATTAAAAAAATCTACAAACAAGGCAGACAAAAGTCAACATTAACATTTAAAACTGGTTTTCAGTCAGTGATTTGTAAAGTGCATAATTAGAAATCGGTCTAATGCGTGAATTATTTTGAGTTTACATACATGTACTGTTGTATATGAAGACCTATATGTAAATGCTAGAACCTTGTGTTTGAGTATTTATCCAAAATTCATTTCTGTCAGTCATTCCATCTAGTTTGTAAAAAGTTACAAAAACATAAAAAGACATACAAACCTTGTTCCTTGGTCCCAGAACCGAAGCGAAGAAACGATGCCGGATTCATGATTTCATCTTGGGTGTTTGTTTGACAAGTACACCTAGTCGGTGTGGCTATCAAAAACATGTGGTTCAAGTTTCCCCACGAAGCTGTGAGGCGCAATAGGACAAGTCATCGTCGGAAATGGGCACTGCATATCACATTGTTAAACACTTCCCAAACCTTACGGTGCTCAGAGAGGTCACAGGCACCTGCTAGGGTTACAGATTGCCATAAACTAGGTCAGCGATACCAGTAGTGGTCTCTTAAACCAGCTGACCAGGACCAGCTTCGAAATGACACCCAGCTGTCCAGGGACAATTAAGAGCAGTTTACAACTTTACTTTGCTGTGGATAAATTTGATAAGATGCAAGTAGCCAGCGGTACATAAACACAGGATTTGGGGGCGGGGTGGAGATGGTGCGGAGCTCCGCCGGCTACCGGCTTAAAATGAAAACCCCACTCAACACATACATGTAACTCACCCTCTATAGTACAGATCTGAAAGTCAGGAGAAAATGGGTTATTTCGCAACGTCACGATCGCTCCGGTTTTCTCCTTCATGTAATTTATGTTCTTTCCGTATCGACCAATCAGACGGCCACACAGCTCTGTAGGGAAGTCCATTTGGTAGATACTCAACTCTGGTTGCTGTGGTATCCCAATGGTCTCCCCAACACTTGCTCCCTTACCACTGTCATTTGATGCCTGAACGTAGAATATTATTTAGATTAGATCAAGAGATGACAATAAATGTAAGTAATGCCATGGGATATTGCAATGCTAAGCTGGAAAATGTAAATTATCCGTATTGTCTACTTATTTATAAATGTATCTTATCTGACTGGTGTTTTAACGCTGTACCAGTACTCAAGAATTTTTTGGTACTGTGGCAGCAGTCAGGTTAATGGGTTGAGGAAGCTGGAGTGCCTGGACAAAACCACCAACCTCAGATAGGATTATTATACCATGACACCTTCTGGAATCGAATAAATTATTATTATTCTTCTTAGTCAGTTCATAGAATTGTGATATTTCAAAAACTGGCATAGAAAAACCAAAGTTTGGAATTTTAGTAACAAACGACTTTTGAGCTTTTGTGCTGTTTGACAGACAACAGGTAAAGCTATATGAGACCGTGCACACCCTGGCACTTCACTCGCACGAGGCAGAGGCAAGCAGACGAGGTGAAAGATAACATAAGAAAGAATAAGGGAAATGAAAATTGGATGATATTCTGGAGAACTACAGCTGATAAGAATCGCAAGTTACAGTATGTTAGACAACAGAACAATGTTGACAGCAAACATGTATGTAAATTATAAACGTCCACAAAACCTGGTTTTAGAATTACAAGGCCATACATTTTTCACTTAACTTCCATGTTATTTAATTTAGGCAATGTTTTCACGGCCATGTCTGTTCCACTAAAGCGTGTCTGTGTGAGTAAAATATGTTTGCGCAAGTAAAACCTCAAATGGGGGCCTCCGTGGCTCAGTCGGTTAGCGCGCTAGCGCAGCGTAATGACCCAGGAGCCTCTCACCAATGCGGTCGCTGTGAGTTCAAGTCCAGCTCATGCTGGCTTCCTCTCCGGCCGTAAGTGGGAAGGTCTGCCAGCAACCTGTGGATGGTCGTGGGTTTCCCCCGGGCTCTACCCGGTTTTCACCCACCATAATGCTGGCCGCCGTCGTATAAGTGAAATATTCTTGAGTACGGCGTAAAACACCAATCAAAAAAAAAAAAAAAACACCTCAAATGCCTGTATATCTGTAGTCTCAAATGCTGGAAGTTCACTGCGATACCAACAGGGTACTGATATAAATATAGTGCATGCAGATATTAGGAATTGCACAAGAAAAGTGATGTTACATATACCACTCCTGTTATCTGCTGTTATCCCATCCCTCAGTGTGCACTGCATGTTACATTCTTTTGTTATACTGGAGAAACAATGTATCTGCTCAACTGGCACTTTAAATCAGTGGATTCGCTCACTGTCATTAGAACAAGCCATCATCCAGCTGTTTACTGTACAAGCAAGCTCATTAAATGAAAATGTGATCTAATGTTAGAGAGGCACACAAAGGGAGGTAACTGCAGTGGACAGAACATGTGATTATTGGGTATTAAGATAAGATTGTTGGTTATTACCTTGTGAACACGGGATATTATATTATCTTCTGAGTGAGACGCTGTTTTGCATGAGTGTATAATCTTCATACATGCCGGGTTTGCGGAATATTGTGTGACATGGAGACCAGGAAAAACTCCAAGACGTTTAATGATTATAAAAAACTCGAAAGTTTACTGTTTAACACGTATTTCCTTACCTCACTGGTGTTATCGCAGTTGTTTGAGGGAGTTTCTGCTTTCTCAACCACTTCTGTATGTTTTACATTGGTGTTGGGGTCAGTTGGTGTCAGTAAGAGGCCGCTGTCGTTGTCTGGTGCCTCTTCTGTTTCTGTCTCATCCAACACTGTCGTCTGCTGGCTTGTGTCTATGGGCTCCAAACTATCTCTTGAAAGCCCACTCTCTGTGGACCGAGATGGCTCTCTCTCATTAGAGTTCATTTCACCGTGTTTATCACAGTCGCTTCCAGAAACCTCAGACTCTGCATCATTGCAGACATTCAAATCATTCAGGGATTCTGTGACTTCACCAACTTTCTCCCTTACCAAATGCTCAAGGTAGTCTCCCTTTGAGGAGCTCTCTGTACTTGAGCTCTCAACTGTTACACTTTGGCCGCTGTCAGATCCACTCTGACTACATTGAGATCGTACATGTACTTCTGGTTCTGGTGACGTCTCTAGACTGTCCAATGAAACAGAGTCTTGCAAATTTAAGATGGGTTTCACATCAGTCGAGGAAGTCTCGGCTTCATGAGAATTTTCCATTCCATTTGAGTCCGTTACAGTTTCCTCGCTTGACGGATTTGTCTCAACTGGGGAGGTTTCTTTTGAAATAACATATTCTAGCTCGGCTGGAGAACTTTCAGGAACATTCACAGTATCGACATTGTCACTGATCAACAAAGCTGCCACAGTCACAGGACTTGAATCCCTTGATTTCTCACAACACTCAGCAGAATCAGACGCCATCGTCAGAACTAATTGTTCAGATTTGCTTTCAGCATCTTCAGCACCAGAAACCCGCATTTCGTTTTCAATAACTGTCACCTGTGTCATCACCGGAGCAACATTTCCTTGTGGTACAACATCACTGTCAGATTTTAACACATCTTTTGAGTCTAACGATACAGTAATTCCAGCTGAGACTTCTTTGCTCGCTGAGTTTTCCTCAGTTTTGTTTTCGGCATCAACTGGGCTCTTCAGTTCCGGTTCTACTGTTTTATCATGAGTGTCTAAAACACCACTCTGTTCAGGAGCCACTGATTTTATCTCCTCCATAAAGCAAAGATCACGATTCCTGGTGATGCCTGCATCATCCACCTCTCTGCAGATGTTCCCTGCGTACTCGTCATCTTCGAGACTGTTTTGGTTAATTTCGGCTTCTGCGCCGTGCGATAACTGGTTGCTGGTTTTTTCAGATTTCACTACGTCATCGTCCACAATTATATCATCTTCAGGCGTTGTTTGCGTGCAAAGTGATGGCAGTTCTGGGTGTGTAACCTGATTGTCTACAACCCAGACTGGATCGCCATCTTTTTGCTTTTTCTGTCTTCTGTTCTGGTCGGGGTCTCGCTTA
Organism: Liolophura sinensis; assembly: GCF_032854445.1. NCBI lineage: Eukaryota > Metazoa > Mollusca > Polyplacophora > Chitonida > Chitonidae > Liolophura > Liolophura sinensis. The sequence continues at coordinate 18,355,363 of NC_088304.1, forward strand.
TTCCAGTACCAGAAAAGCGCGATCACTGCTGCCAGGGTTGTCCCAACAAAGGAGAACCCCACCAGTACCCGCGAATTTGCCATACTAATGCTTTCCTTTGAGCTGTTCACATTACATCTTCCTATAGGGAACACGTCTGCAGAATGTCAAACTGTTGGAAAGAGATAAAAGATTGCATGAAAGAATTTGAAATCAAAACTAAGAACTTAGAAAGTCAACCTTTTAGTCAGGTGGCATATCTTTTCTGAATTACTCTTCATAAACAAAGTGATACACTATTTATACATAAAACAATGACACTACTTCAGACTGCAGAAAAAAACTGGAGCAACTATATGGAAGTTAGGAACCTTGAATCATTCAAGTTTTAGAGCTGACAAGATTCAAGAGACATACTCATTATATATAGATGTGACCTAAATCTTTAACATTGCCCTTATGCAATCTAGGCATAAAAACACTTCATAACTAAAATAATTTGATAATTAAACCTTCTGCCTACAATGTAAATTTAACACAAATAGCTAATACATGCCCTGTAGCAGATTCTGTATCCTTTATAACATATATACACTACAGGCTGTATACTGGGGTTTGGTATAATAGGATATGCCACAACAAAGTGTTTTTGCCATTAGATCAGAGACATGATGTTTTTAAGTGCAACTTTTCATCATACTGCAAAGATTTACTATTTCTCACAAATTTAAATCAATTTCATTCTGCCTTAACATAGCCTACGTACATTTACAACTGTGATAACTTCTGAATCAATTTCCATTTTGCAAATTGCACCTCGATCTTGGGACGTCAACGACAGGAGTCGGAACTTTCACTTTTAAAATTAATCAGGCCACGCACCAAGTCAACAACATCTCGGCGAGCATATTCCAAGACCTAGTTTACATTCATATGGTGATTACTGCCACTTAGTCGACACAGCTGTAGCAAAACAAACACTTCAGACAGTTACATCTGTTGACAATACCTAACAATATGGCTATTTGAAATCTGCGTCTTTTAGTTCAAAACAGTTTGCGTCGCATTCGCAAGCAGCGCGAAAAAAAAGCTGAATTGTGCATCGCGATTGATAACCCAGGAAAACTGACATTTACCTGAGATCCCTACAACAGAGAGAGTCAAGGCTATCTATTGAAAGTTATGCGATCAGCGCCTTACCCTGGCTTGTTTATGCAACGTTGCCAAGCTAATGAACGACTTATATGCGATAGAAATTCAGCACTACACGTGGTCCTCTACCTTTCACCGTCCATAGAAATACCTAGTCTCGTCTTTGTACAGATTATCGCGAGAGAATACGGGATTTCTCGGGCTATTTTCAAGGGCACATGTCAATATTCATCCGCCATATATTATATTTCAGTTGTTCTTCACTGATGCAACTATATTCTCCAAAAATACATGTTTCGGATAGCTTTCCTGTATGGTTCAGAGATAACATACCTTTAATTCCGAAACACAAGGTACAAATGAAGGACGCAGCGTTTGTTTTCGGAACTACTTTGCGCATTATGTAAATGTTGTGCGGTCAAACCAAAACATAATCAGATGGTTTTCACTTTGACCTCTTAGTCGAAAACGACGTTCACAAAACGAGCGCTGAAAACTGGAGCATTTGACCGATTTCTTTTTCTTTGACAGAAAATTAGATATCACCATGATTGTGAGGCATTTAACGATACTGAACGTTTAGACGATTGTCTGTCAAGATGTAGACCTCTGCCGTGACAACAGCGTGGTGGAGAAAGATGCTAAAAGAAGCGATGGCTTCATTTTGACAGCTGTGTTGTGACGTTACAATGGCCGGATTGGCTCGCCTTCTATATTAGACAGGTGCTTTCATATTGCATATTTTTCACATTTTCTTCGACGATGGAGGTTGTAGGAGATTATGAGTACAGCAAGAAGGACCTGATAGGTCACGGGGCCTTTGCTGTGGTCTTCAAGGGCAGACATAGGAAGGTAAGGATATATACATTCATTGTCAGCTTGCCTGACCTCTTTGTTGTTGCGTTAAAATTTCATCATCATTTCTTTATCTCAACAGTTGAAAAAAAGAAACTGTGGAGTAAACATTATTCCACTCAAACAGGATAAACAAGGATGTTTAGAAAAAACTGCATCATCAAGTGGCAGAATTTGTCACGACGCTTGGGGATTATCTCGTTTTGAGCTCAGTTTCGTTTACTTCATCACTACACTGTTAGATGAAGATGCGAGCCACTGTAAATTAAGAATCTTACATACACCTTAGCTAGGTAGCTAAGGTTTTTGAACAGTATTGAAATAAATACATATATTTACGTGGTATAATTTAGCACATATTATTAATTACTAACATTTTAAAAGATACAGCATCTCTCATAAATAAGCATTAATTGAGTTCATAGTTATTGATTAATCTCATTGCCTGTTGGTTACTTTAGAAAATATGTTTTCCAGCTTGGTGGCTTGGGGGCTAAAGTCGCAAATATCTCTTGTAATGTCAATTAAAGAGATTAAATGAAATCTATGGGATGAAATTCTGTAAACTTGACAGTTATACATTTCTTTTCTTTTCATTATATCCTTTACAGTTTGGATTTACCTACAGTACAATTTTAGCATTATTCATAAACATTTGTTGTGTCTAACATATGCCTGAATGGTGTGCATGTTGAACAACTGTGGATGTGTGTTGATATAAGATTTAAAGGTGGAGAAAACATAAAAATTACATAAAGTTCAGATGAAAGAGTTCGAAAAGCTTTTCCTAAATGTGGTCTCCAATATTTTTTCCGATTTTTCCTTGAGGAGAAAAAGACATGTGAAAATAATTTTTGTATGGTGGGTATTTGTGACCACCTTTTGGTATTTATAGTCTTTGTTTAATAATGTCATAAATGAGGATGTAACACAGGTTTAATAAATATTTTTGCACTAGAATTTGTTCTTTTCAGCTAACAAGTGTATTAAACCTCAGTTTGATTCATATTTATGTTTTTAATATGTTCATAAATATTATCATAATTTAGGTTAAATGCATATGTTTCGATATGAACAACAAATTTACATTCAAATAAATCATCACATGTGACAAGCATCACATCCTTATTTAGAACATTGTTATGGAACAGTGATAAATACCAAAAGTTGGTCCCAGATTTACAAATAAGTTTTGACGCTCTTTCATCTGATTTGGCATCATTTTTGTGTTTTCTACTCTTTTAAGCACATCACTATAATGTTGAGGCCATCTGACTTGACCCTAGAAGGGTACATGTACTTGTACAAAATATGCTCCTTAACACACATTGGTGAAGTTGAACTTGTACATATGTTTTTCGCAGTTTATTTCTTATGGCTTCAGTTTTATGAACAGCATTGTCATTTTGCCACATCAAATCTAGGACATCTTAATTCATTAAGATTAATTAATTGTGACTGCAAATGCGCCTACTTAGATTAGATTTGTGTTGCACAGAAGTTGAATAGTGTTTTATTCACTCACACTGCCAGCAAATACCTTACTACAATTGACCTACCAGGGGTCAAAATGTTTGGGCATTCACTCGCTCAGAATAAAAACGATGACCTCAAATTGTGCCCTGGTCATCATAAAGATAAAGACTCATATTTGATTGTTTGTTATATTTTATCCACTTCCATGTGGCTTTACCTTGATGTTAATAAAATCTAATGCATTTAACATCCTTACTTCATATTCAGACAAATATTTTTTGTTGAGGTCATCACTTTGAAGAGCTCAAAAATCAGAAGATTTTGACCCTTACACACAGTTGGTCATATTTGCTTGTGATGACAGGATTTGAGCATTGAGCAGGTGGCACTTATCTAATCTGACAGCATGATAATTAAACTGAAAACACCTGAAACCAAGCTAACACTGTCAACGTTTCCCTCTTTGTTAAAATGACAGCATGAGCGTCCTCATTATGTAATTACTTCTCTCCATTGTGCTTTTGACAAAGCTGTGGACTATACCCTTCTGTTTGTCATCACATGTAAATGCTGTTTACAATAAGATAACTGTTAATATTATGACTAACACATTAGGCACAGTACTGGAGCATAGTATAACTATTACCATGAGAGGTACACATTCATGTTTACAAGTGTGTAAAGAACAAAGGGAAAGAAGCCAGTTTGACAGTTTATTCTGAAGTGTGACAGCTGTTTTGGTTGAGTCAGAAAGCCAGTGGATGGAACAATGCCATGTGTGAAAACTGTTAAAATCCACCACTTCCAGTCTCAGCACTACACATACATGTAAACTATGGGATTAACAGTAATTAACACTACAGTCTCCATTATGATCTTGGAGATGTTTTGATGTCCTTCAAAGAATTTACGCTGAAGTCCTTCCTACATGTCGTTACAGATGGCACATGTGCTTTTGCATGCCATCCCTTATGGATATTATTTATTGACAATTAATGTCCAGCTTATGCTGGCTTCCTTTCCGGCTGAAGATCTGCGAGTAACAGACTGGTGGATGATTGTGGGTTTCCCACGGGCTTTGCACTGTTTCCTCTCACTATAATGCTGGACGGCCAATGTACATGTATAAGTGAAATATTCTTTACGGTGTGAAATCACAATCAAATAAATAATTATTGATAATTAGAATGTAGGTATGCATGTATGTATGTATGCATGCAAACCAGTATGTTAACTTTACTTGTACGTGTGATATTAAAATGTTAAATCTAAAACTAATGACAGCAGAACAAAATGTTTCGCTAGACATGCACATACATCTATCTTGCCTTAAAACACTGTGTTCTTAAATTTGGACTTATTTATTATACTTACATTTGATTGGTGTTTTTTTGTCGTATTCAAGAATATTTCATTTTATTTATATGATAGTAACCAGCATTATGGCTGGAGGACAAAACCAATGAACATCTGCACGTTACTGGCAGACCTTCCCACCATACAGTGCTAAATTCTGCTTCTAACACTTGATATCATGCATCAGCCTGCATGCAATCAAATTTAATACATTCACATTTTAGACACTGTGTTACCAGTAGTTTACCTAGGGATTACATGGTCATGTACCTGCCACAAAAGTACATCGTATACATGTGCATGTAACCTGTACATGTATATACAGGTATAGTGTAATAATGCACATGTTCACACACAAGTTGTGCACCTGTCACATCACTGTTTTGCATATGTGTACACATATGTACCTTTATGCATACCCTAGGGCAGGGATTGTACCTTTATGCGTACCCAAGGGCAGGGATTGTACTACATGTACAGGTACCTTTGCACTTGGAAGTGCAGAATGTTATGTGAACATGCTTTGAGCTTCCTAATCTGATTAAACCCACTGTGTATCCAATGTGCCGGGTTATGTCATAGGTCTGCACACACATGGCAAAATTCCCAGCCAGCTGCTTAATTCATAGAAGGGGGGGTCATATAGGTGGGGAGATGAGTTGACATCAGAGCAAGATGCACACACAAACATCAAACAGGTCAACATCAGTGATGTGTACATTGAGGAGTGCATGTGTAGTGAAATCCTCCCCCATGGCTTTGGAGACAAATTAAGTTTTGTCTACATTTTGCCAAAAGCATTGCATACATGTACATGTTGCCAAAGGATTGCAGATTTACTTCGTGACATGTGGAACAGAATGGATTGGAAAGCTGCTGGGCCTATATGTACATGTGAATGTACATTAATTGAATTATCAATTTTATAAACTTAGGTAGCTTTATTTAACATTTGAAAGCATATACTTTTAGTTTTAACATGGGGCTTGCAGATGAACATGCATAGATGTACTTTTGTTATACATGTGTTAATGTGTAAACTTAATATAGGTTTTGGAGTAATTAAATCTGCTGTGATAATAAATCAGTAGTCGATTAATTTCTCTCCACCACATTGTCTTAGTGACATTAAGCCATATCCATTCATTAAAGATTTATTTGTGGAGTTGAAAAAAACTTTTTTTACTTCATTTGTTGCGAGACTGAAGATCTTCTACTTATAATTCTGGTCAGGTTTATGATTGGTGGAAATTGGAGCAAGTGAAGAGAACCATGCACTGTTGTTTTTTTCCCTGAGAAAGCTCCAGGCTTTAAGCTACTGTTTAGGATACCCAAACTGGATTTGATGATATTGTATACACGTGCATGTACATCGATGTATATAACTCAGATACTTGTATATGAATGGCTAGTGTTTACAAACATTAGCCAAGTCACTCAACAACACACACCTCCACCCCATTCAACCTTAAGAGTTTAATTCTGCCAAGCCATGTCACTGTGGTTTGAGCTGGCAGATTAAAGACACTCATGTGTAAGCATCATCCCTATATTTAGGTGTGACACTGTTGGTTTGTTTTCATACAAGAGCGGTGATGTGTTGCTAAGTAAATTTACATACATACTGTGGTGTAAGTTTCCACATGGCCAGAGCATTTTGACCTACTTTAATTGTCCACATTACCTTGATCATTGACACACTTTTTTTTGGCTTCTGTGGCCAATGATGTCAGTTTATTCAATTCCTGAATCTCTTATGTATGTTACAAGTATGTGTGTCTACTGGTCTCTACTTCAATGTAGATAAGTATATGACATGCAAGTTTACAAATATAATCTGTATGTGAATTACGAGCTTAGAATAATACACAGCTCCTGATTTCTACTTCACTTCAGTTTAAGTGCAGAAGCACTGGAAAATAGTTAACCTAAAATGATAAAGGGTGACTGTGTATTCATGTTAGACCTAAGTGAGAAGCAAGTCAGGTGGGACTGTATAACCCAGTGATCTAGAAACCTTGTTTTTGTATATATGTACATGTGTCTTTCAGTTATTTAGTCTTGCTCTGGAATGAGTTCACCGTTGGTTGCTGTTGTTTTGGTCACATGATAGACTTCTGCTTAAAGCATGCTTCATAAGAGGCTCTTGGCATGATTACCCTGGTTTGTGCCTAGGCCTTCAGACAGGTGTGCATACTTACATTTACCTGTCTTAAGTTGAAAGCTTCCTGAACTCAGCCTTGCTTAATGCTCAGCATATAGGCGAGGAATGGAACAAGAACTGGTCAGCGCAGCATGGTTGGGTGAAACATGGTGTCTTAGGCAAGAGATTCCAGTGGGCCAGCATTCAACAAATATATATACATGTACCCATGTAAACAATTAAACACACAAACAAATCCTTAACTCAGGAGGCAATGTAAATAAAGAGAAAAGTAATGTCCAGTCAGGGGCTGGTACACAAGTCACTGTGACTGGTACACAAACACAGCCACTACTGTCCATACATGTACATGTACAAATGGTGCCTGTACATGTACACAAGTCACACGTCACTGTGACTGGTACACAAGTACACTGTGACTGGTACACGAGTCATGGTACTGGTACACAAGAACACTGTAACTGTAAATACACAAAAAAAAAAGCCCTCTACTTTACATGTAGGCCTAAATGTAGCATGGTGTAGAATTCATGAAGATAAAAAATTGGATAGGTTGTCTTTAGTGTGTCTTGACCTGACCAGTCAGATTCAGGATCATATGTTTAAAGGTAATTACTAATATACGTTATGTATGTGGCCCCCTGTACATGTAAAATCTGTGAATGTTGCTTTAATAATGGTGTTTTACTGTGTGGGGTGGATCATCAGATCCTGTTTAATGATGACATGTATGATGTAGGTGTTCCCTCCACACCTATCGATTGGACTGATAAACATGAAAGTATACTTGTATGTATGATTGGTAATTAGGTCAGTCATGTGATGTTCATTGGCATTTTGTCCTGGGTTGACCCAGTGCAGTATTATTTGTTTATAATAATATAGGTTATCTTGAGTTGTATTGCCCTTGGTTGTATAAAACAGGATATTGTCACAGTTTTTATAGCGTTCTGTAATTCTGTCAGTGTGTTCCAAGTAGGAAAGTAGCATTTTGGTTGTATTTTTTTTTTTTCAGATTGCTTTGTTGATTTTTTGTTTCTCCATCCAAGTACATGTATAATACAGTTGTAATTTTAAGGCATCTACATTGTATTGTAGTATTTATAAATTGTGTGGTTTTATACACTGCATGTGAGGGTACTTGTACTTGTACTGTATCTGCATATACATGTATATAGTTAATTCATTAAGGTGTTAACTAAAGGCACAGGTGCTTGCCAGGTACTAAAGGTAACAGCAGTGTCAGATATTACTGTGCTGTCTACTCGTTGGCATGTCCCAGATTCCAGCCAATCAGACTTGCTGATTACTGAGTCACACTTTTTTGAACTTGAGCAGGATTTCTTGCACTGATGCAATATCAAATTCCTTGTGTAAATAAATATACACTGTTCAGGTACATGTAATGAAGCTGTCTTTTATATTTAGTAGAACACTGCACAGACATATTTACCTGGATTCTCTGACCTATTTCTGTGAATGTTGATCTGCTTGGCTTTATTTTGAATGCATGAGCATGTCTGGAACAAAAAATATGATGTGGGTCCTAAGATTTTTGGTATCATTATCAAGGTACAAATAAATAAACCTCTTTCAGGTTGGTATAACGTTAGCTCTTCTCTAGCTCAGGCACATTTATGCCCATGACTGTCATGTACATGAGAAAAAGGAAATGAACCAATATAGGCATTACATTACTACATCATGAAGTTAATAAATAGTATAAATATTTAATATACATATGCACTTACACAGGTAGTAGTGTCATAGATACAGGTGACAGATTCCAAACTTGTCATACTTATAAATATACTTTTAACAGTATTAATAAACTTTTGTGTGAAGTGTTACCTGTCCTATACATACACATGGCACGATGCTCTGTTGATTTCATGAAGCCATGTTTGACTCAATTAAGTGAAAATTTATAGTTTCATTATGAATTAAATTAATACTTAGTAAAAGTGTTTTTGTTCTTGCTACTTGAGTTCCATTGGACTTGAATGGCATAAAATCTCTAATTGTTTTTTCTCCATTGAAAGTTTTTTATTCTCATCTACATGTAAACACAGGAGTAAGAGTTGACACCATCTTCCATGTTGGTACAATCTTCCTATTGGACTTGGAATAGCATAAAGTCTCTAATTTGTTTTTTCTCCATTGAAAGTTGTTTATTCTAATCTACATGTAAACACAGGAGTAAGAGTTGACACCATCTTCCATGTTGGTGCAATCTTCCCATTGGACGTGGAATAGCATAAAATCTCTAATTGTGTTTTCTCCATTGAAAGTTGTTTATTCTCATCTATATGTAAACACAGGAGTAAGAGTTAAGGTCATCTTCCGTGTTATGTAAGAAACACATAGTTTTATCATGAAATTTGCCAGTTAGAATTTGATGATGTATGTATTATAAATGTTGTATACTATACTTTTGTGAAACTGTTGATTTATAAAATATTTTAAAAAATTTTTCAGAGACCTGACCATACTGTGGCTATCAAAAGTATAACAAAGAAGAACTTGGCAAAATCACAGAACCTCCTCAGCAAAGAGATTAAAATTCTGAAGGTGAGTTTGTAATGTACTGTGTAAACATGTATTCATAAACGCAGATGGTTGTCATATGACTGAAAAAGTGTCAAATATGATATTAAACCCCAACCATCCATACATACAATGACATACATTCATACTGCCATTGAGTATTCTTACTATTTAAAAAAACAGTAGCAATTGTGGTATGATTACTTTTAATTCAGCCACCTGACCTCCGTCTCCAGTTGGAAATGTTGAGGTCATGTTGAGGTTATTTGTCCAATTTTAATCAGTGATGTCCATGGCTAGCAGCTGGTGCCTGACATCTCTCCCATTTAGAAAGGTAAATAATGTGTGATGCATGTAGGGATAGTGTATAGGCCTGGAACTGCCGGTGATGCCCACTCCTTACACATGTGGACAAGCAGATCTAACAGCCTTAATGATTCATCTCAGTTTGGGCATTAAAGTTTAGGGCAGTTATTATGGTTATCATTTATAATTACTAAGATTAAGAGGACTACAAAATTATATAAGAAGCAAATTTATACATGATTAATTACACCCTAAAGTAATTTTGAAGATACCGAAAGTGATGTCAGTGTGCTACTTTAAATACATGTATGTTGTGTATATGTGACTTCGGAGGGGCCCCTTACATACAGTTACCATAAAGGTGCATGCTCCTGTAGCTACCTGTATGGCTACACTACATGTACGTTATGTATATGTGACTGCATATGACTTTGGAGGAGTCCCTTACAGTTATCATAGAAGTGCATGCTCCTGTGGCTCCCTGTATGACTACACTACACATACATGTAATTACATGCAAATAAATTCATCTGTGAAGACACAACTTCAATTAATTACCTGTACAATTTACTTAACCTTGACTTGAGTGACCTCTTAATGAAATTCCTATATATTGAACCTGAACCACCCTCATTCCTCAACCTTTGTGTATATGAAAGAGCAGTTTCCAGTGCAATTTATGCACATTTTTAATTTAATTTTGGGGGCAAAACTACATTTGTTAGATTTGTCGATTTTAGGGCTTCACAAAAAGTCTAATTTTATCAGTCCACACAAAATAATGCACCTTCAGAATAAGGTTGGATAAACACTTTGCAATCATGGGAAAAGTTTGAAGAATTACAATAGCCATTGTTCACCATTAGACGTTCTGTGATTACAAAGTGGAGATGCTCCGCAATTCTGATGATTGTATTTAACATATATATCTACATGTACAGCTCCACCAATACATGTTCATTTACTGGAATCATGTGTGACTACATGTGTGTAAAGTAGGTCTTGTGTTTAGGCACTGGCATGTCATACATGTACACAGTACATTAGACCCCAAATCACAGCAGCTGGGTTCATGAAGCCCTGTGCATGTGTGAGGATCATTACACTTGTGAACAGAGGAGAATAATGAGGAACAACACAGCTCCCTCAATTAATAGGTCTGTCTGGACCATTTGGATAGCACTGGAAAATTACTGAGCTCTGATTTCAACATGTACAGTATAGATATCTGATTATATGTTAACCTCTCAGTCTGTCAGTGGCATATAACAGAGCATAGAAAACTTGTCTGTGCTATGATATACATGTACTGTAATTCTTTATCCTATTTGTATGTTTGTAAGGTGTTTATTTGAGCATATTCTGAAGGCATTTTCCTGTGTTGACTGATAAAATTATACTTTTTGTGAAACCCTGGTACAGGTCTATCCAACTAATGTAGTTTCATCTCCTAAATAAAATTTAAAAGCGTACATAAGTTGCGCTGAAAGGTGTTCTTTCATATGCGAAAAGGTTGAGGAATTTGGGTACATGTGCTGTCTTTAGATGCATGTCCATTGATGATTCATGGCATGATTAGCAATAATGGCAGCTGTAGTTCTACATGTATAATGTAGCATGTGGATAAAAACAGAATTAGAAAGGTTTCAAGATGGCTGTTAACATGAGGAATGTTGAATGTATTTACAGAAAATATGATCTCTAGACCCAGATGCGCTTTTTACATGGTTTTGAGTATACAGAGAAGATTGATAGGTTTTAATTAGCAGTCATCATTGCATAATGTTTTTGTTACATAGAAACCGGTCTTTATTCAGAGTTTGTTCGCTTCGACACATAAATAGCTATTCAAGATGTATGTGCGCACAGGTATGGAAAGTTATTGTGTGTTATTATTATTGCTTGCCCGACAAAGCAGGTGCCAACGAGTGGATTATTTTTATACAATGTAACTTGAGTGAATCTGTATCGTAAACGCTTTCTTTCATGCACCCTGACATTAAATTTGACTGTCGGTGGTCTCATCAGGGAGTTTTTATCTTGACATATACACAGTGTATACACTATTAGGCAGTTGTTTTGGAGGTGCAGCACAGCGTGACAGCTGTGACCAGTGTGTTGTTTTGTGTACCAGTATTTTTGGCTCTACAGACTTGAGGCTCCTCCCATGTGGGGGCTGCAGATCACGTAACACTTGCTAATTTAGACACCTGATGTTCCTCCAGTTCGAAAAAAAAAAAAAATCAGGTGATGTGTTTTTGGTGCTGGCTGGTTATGGGCATGATGACAGTAAATGTTCAAGGCAAGTTTTACACTGGCTTTGTATGAACCTCAAGGTGAAACCTTTCAGAGGGAAGTTGTGGGTTGGGGGTGCACTGCTAGCTTACATTTGCACCAAACAGGTCAGAATTTTACAACAAAGATAGAATGATAAGCTCTACATTCTCTCTTCCATCTCAGTTTTGCTATTTTGATTTCATGCTCACAGACCCATAAAGGGATCAGTTTTAAATCTCAGTTTACTAAATTTACATATTCAAGAGACTTTTTTTTGTGCTTAATTTTGTCAAAATAATTGTAAAAATTCAGACTGTGATGGTTTCAACCTGCTGTAAATCTTCAACCTTTTCAACCACAAAACCACTGTTTTCAGTGGAATTTATGCATACAATTAGGATGGAAATGGCGCTAAAAATAATTCCCCTACAGATTTCAGATCATGTATGTACATTTAGGAGACACAGTAAATACATATCATGATTAAAGAAGATACACGTCATTTGTAACCCTTGAGGGTTGGGCTTTAAAGTAGAACTGTCATGTATACACCTGGAAACAACTGTAACACATGGTTAACACTGCATGAATTAAGTTTAATCCCCACACTGTTTGTGTAGTTGTTGACGTTCAGGCAGTCTGTTTGTCCTTGATGTCATCCTGTCACACCCACTCTGACGTAGTAGACATGCATATATCATCAGCTGAAGCTATTATGAGACATCCCCTCAGCTGCAGATATACAATAGCTTTCTGTCACATAGACCCTTAATCAATAAAGACTGGCCTACACATAATACATGTATGTCTATGTTTATCCAATACTGTGTATAGTGTGGCTTGAGGATGGTCATTTTCAAACTTTTGAGGTCTTCCAGATATATGTTTTTCAGACTTTTTCTGGAATATTTCCAAGGTCTACCTCTACGTATTTTGCCAACGAAGTTAAAAAAAAAAATAATAAAGAATCTGTGTTTTATTGATTTTAGCAGAATGTACATGTGCAATGCAGAATTCCCTCGATTTTTTGCCAGTGACTTACGTGTACATATACAGGTGTTTTAAATGATTTAAATGAAGAAAATACATGTATATTATATTTCTATAGTTTTGACACCAGGAACTACATGTACATGTGTACTGTGTAGCTAACCCAGCCACCTTAAAGTGCTTCAGATGTTGAATATTTACATATACATTTCTAGAGGGAACTTAGCCTCAATAAGTACATGATTGTAAAGCCCTTTTCAGTTAAGTCACTTGCTGCTCTTACCAGCTGTTATTTGACCTTTGACCCAGCTGCGATTTGACCTTTGACCTGTATGGTGTCAGATGATGTATGACCTGTTATATATTAGGTAGGACCCAGATGATGTCAGTATGACCTCACATGACCTTTTCTCAACACTAAATGCAGCAAGTGTACATACAACATCAATTTCATAGTGTGATGGGTAAATGTAATAAACCCAGATCATAGAAATCAGCATGTGTGTTGCATACATGTATACATGTGTAGATATTGTTCATGCAGCGTACATATACAGATTTTATGTTCTTCACATGAAATGCGTAAGATTTAGTTAGTGCTTCAGTGTGACTTCCTGCATAAAATAGATACGAAGAAATTTTCCCCACTCCAGTATGCCTCGCACATACATTAGATAGCTGAACACAAGTTTTTGTGAAACTTTCAGTCAGGTAATACACAAAGGTTTACATGCATGTATACATAGGGTGCATATAGGTTAATTATGGAAAACCAAAACATGGCGTAACTTTTCTTAATTATACGCAATTATGTAACACTGTTGGTTAATATTACAGGTTCATTAGTGGGCTAGGTGTGTATTCATTAATTACTGTCCATGTGATGGTACACACATTTATGTAGGGATCTATTTAACCAGTACTATATGGATATATATGTGTGTATATATATATTGATTGAGTTCTCTGCAAAACCTATATGTATAATTCATATCATTTTACTTTTGTGTTATTTTCAGGAACTCTCTGACCTGCACCATGAGAATGTTGTGGCACTGCTTGATTGTAAAGTAAGTACTATGTTTATATACAGGTTACTGTACCTGGCATCATTTAACCCTTATGAGCTTAGATTGTTCTAATATCTCCAGTTGAAGATAAATGAATGAATGAATGAAAGCTTATGGTTTACTGCCTCTTTGGCAGTATTTGAGAACCAGGCAGGAGATACGACTGAAATATTTGATGTTAACTGGAAAAATGTAGCATGCTAGCCTGCATGGAACATGTACTGATGTATTGTGTAGTTAAAATGTAGGCCTAGATTTGTTTGTACTTTTGTACATGTATTTTACATTCATTATGTACTACATTCATGACATAATTTGTATAAATACACTCTGCAGTTGTACATAGTAATATCATAGTAAACTTAGCTCATACATGTAGACGTGACACATTTTATATTTAAATCATTGCACAGATTGATTTCCATTGTTCTTGGTTGGCTGTGTTGGAGAAAAACACTTATGGGGAAGATCTTTATTAATTGAAGTTCTGAGTGAATCACCAGTTCAAATAACAATTAAATTCAACTGCAAATCTTCAAAACTGAATGCCAGTAAGGTTATTTTTTTTGTAAAAATGTTGTCAGCAGACATATTGCAGGAGCATTTATATCCTGTAGAAAGGGTGAGCTTCAAACGTGTCATTGGGAGAAGAATTTATCTTTTAAATGTTAAACATGAATCTCTCATTTGTAGTGCACATTGTCATCAATAGGAGCAAAGAAGTTCTTTTTTGTTTTACAAATACTAAGGAGCAAGAGAAATGTGTACATTATAGAGGTTGAGTTTATTGTGATGTTTCATGCATGCCTTACACTGCATGTAACTGCGCTTGTCTGACCTGGCTGTATGGTCAGCACCTTGAGGGTCATTCTGACACTGATGTCATCAGCTGACTCGGGGGTTTCATAACTGTCAGCTACTTTACACGTACATATTTCATAACCTCCAGGTAAGCTAGCAGTAATTATTGTTAGAGACTCACAAGTCAGAATTTAGGTGACTGCTCATCCTAAATCCTGACAGTTTAAAGTACAGTGTATTTTAATGTAGTTTTCTGTAGGATCCTGGTCATGCATGATATGTACATGTAGAAGTAGTTATGATTACTATTCTTAGAATTACCATCCTGTTGAACAGATCCAAGTTCAGTAGTGTGCAGGTTTGTCTGTTTATGTACCTTACATGCATGTCCCTTGCCTTAAGATGTACCAGTATGCTAAATTAATATTCTGGTTGATTAAGAGAATACTCTGATTAATTCTTTTCAGAAGCGGTGCTATGATATGTCAGAGCTGCAAGCGCAGTGTACATGTAGTGCATGCCTGTAAACACCTGCACATACTTTGTGCATCATGTTCAGATTAGGGGTACTGTAATTCTTCAATCTTTCCACATGTTTGAAAGGTATTCATTCAATCATATTCTGAAGTCAGTATTCTATGTTAAACAGATAAAATTATATTTTGGGGGAAGCTCTGAAACTGGACAATCCAGCCAATGTAGTTTCATTTCCAAAATCAAATTAGACGTGCGCATAAAGTGCACTATTTTGCCCCTTTATATATGTGAAAAACTTGAGAAATTAGGGTAATTTTGATGGCAGGGTAAGCTAAATTGATCCTCTTTACCAGTATGGCTGCAGGTGTATGAGATCTTTTGTTTTGACAAGAATGACTCGCAGTCTCTCAGCTAGATTAAATTAAAGAATCAGATCACATGCAAGATACACGAACTGAGATTGCACCCATATCACGTATATGATCTCCCAATTGTCAAGATGTATATATAACAACAATGTAGCTTCTCTTTTTGAGGATTAGACATCAGCTGATCTTGTATGTCATAAGGAAGTCTTTGTCTAAAACACACCAAGTCATGAATTACTGTATGTACCCAGAAGGATGCGTCATTCTCTGCAAACTGAGATTAATTACAAATCCTTTTGTTTTAAAATCATTCCCCACTTTCACCTGAGCTGTACCAAGATGTAATTTGTACATGGAACTTCAGTTGTAATTGCATGTAGGTGTTTTCATTTTTAAAAAAAATATGTTTGGCTGGTATCTAGATAGATTCTGAGTCAGTTTACATTCCCATTTTAATAGGTGAATTTTTGATCAGGAGCTTGGAAGGCCTACAATGTACTTTGGTTCATGTTAAAATGAATCAATATGCACTATATTGAGTGCACTAACAGTCTAAGGTGCACTATTGATTTTTTTTATTGACATGATGGGTGTAACGAGTAAGAAATTCTCTTCTACGGTATACTGGAAGACGACAGACATCTCAGAAAAAAATATGCATTTGGTCCATCTTTTTAGTAGTGGCAAGCAATAAAAGAAATTAAGGATTATTGGTTTATCAGGTGCCTATAACTTTCAAACATCAGTCATTAAAGATTATTTGTTCTGGAAAGCCTTTGGTGAACTAATGATCTCTATCCCTGAATCTTATCTTGCACAAACAGAGTCTTGGTGTGGAATTTTAACAGATGTGTTACTAACCATGATGTGCACTCTGTGACCTGCATACATGGACAGGTTCAAATGTTAGCTGATCTCACGTATCCTTCTGAAGTTGGTACATGTACTTCTTTGTTACTTTAAAGCTCTCACTTTTACATGTGGGTGGTGTAATGATATGAAAGAGCACACAAGAGGCTGTACAGCTGTACGTGTGTGAAAGAGTGTGAAGGCAATTTGCGTAGTAGTGGTTAGCATGTAAGAGCAGCCAGCCTTAGTGCCACCCCACTTTCCTCCTGCCATAATGCTGGCTGTCCTCATTTAAGTGAAAATATTCTTTCAAACAAGTAAATACACGCAGTCATTTAGATGTCCAGAATTAGTAAATTACATATGGTCCCTGGAGTTTCTCCACTGTCCCTCCCTTTTACAGTATGACTTGCAGAATTTAAGCATTTTTTTGTCATGTATTCTCCAGGCAGTAGCTTCTCATAGGTCAGGGACATCTGTCCTTTGGTTTACCTCAGCCTCCCTATGTTGGAAGGCTGTCACACAGCCTGCTATGTTGTGACCAAGCCCACCCTTTATTGTGGCTCACAAGTTTTGTTTTGGTCACGTGACTGACCCAGTTTTAACCAACTGGATCAGCTGTTGAGTTGCATAGCAGGCTGGCTATAAATAGATCACAGTGTAAACAAAGAAGCCAGTGCTGTACTGTATCTACCTGTGGGACTAAGCATCCAGGCCTGGGCTCTGTACCTCTGAACATATCTCTATCCAACCAGACTCCAGTTTTTGATGCAATTTTTCTGGTTACGGGCAGGCTTATAGTTGTGTGTATGCAGATACAGGGCAGGAACATAGAGTAATGAACATGTATTCATACCTTACATTATCAGCAGTCCCAGCAAGTTTATAAACACATGACTTTTTTCAAACCACTGCTATCATGATTTAACCAGTAGTGTTAACCCTCAGAGTGAGCTCTTGGGAAAACATATCATGCACTCTATATAATTATACCCATGTACATGTATCCAGACACATGCATAGTTCATATACGTAGAAAGATCCAAACGGCTAGTTTTTGTGAACCTGTCGATCAGAAGACTTTCTTTTCAAGCACAGATGTTATGGCGATACTGGAATTAATGGCAGTTACATGTAAAAACAACATTCTCTTGATATAATGGAACATAACAACTATTGTCCGTTTGAACTGATAAACTCTATCCAATGAATGTGATGTACATGTGAAAACACACGATGTCTAATCCAAGGTTTGTGATAGACAAAAAATTTGTCAGATTGTGAAGACAAGTCAACATGAAATAAATTCTAGAAATATTGCAATTACAATTTATGCATCACGAAATCAAACATGGGCGGCGCATGCATCTGTTTTTCTCAAATAATCACAGGTTCATCTCAACATAGTCGTCAACGTAGCACAACTTATAAGTTTTGAAACTTTGTTTTATGAAGAAAAATAATTTAAAATTTAAAAAAAATTTATACATCTACATGTGCCTTCTTGAAAAAGTAAAAAAAAAATTTAAAAAAAATGATTATTCGTCAAAGATCAAATGTACACTGGATTAGTGGTAGATTTATTGGTCGAATGGATTTACAATGAACCCTGGGTAGTCGTGCATGACTACACATGCACATGTAACTGCATCTGTAATCCTTTACCCCAGCCAGCCAGCCAGGTGGAGAGAGCCATGAACTTCTAAGAGAGTTCATGCCCTGTCTGTGACACACACACGCACAACCATCATAGGCACTCTAAATTTGTAAGTCAGACACAACAGCCGGTTATATAAGCCTGCAGGCTTTTGTTATACCTACATATGTTTGTGTAAATTTGATGTACACAGGCCTTGGTGCCATGAATGTACTGTACAGTGCAGTTCAAGCAGGCAGAAATTTGTGAAGTTTCTGTATTAAAACAGTGGACTGTTAACCTATAAATTTAAATACATACATGTAACTTGCAATTGATCAGTCTCTGGCATTAAATTCATGCACATGTGTAACCTAGTTGTTACTTGAGTAGATCATCATGTATACATGTGTATGGTGGCAACATTTGAAATTTGGAACCTATACATGTTCCTTTAACTAATTGTGCAAACATTGATGTTTCTGATACATACTCTTCAGAGTGTTAGTCCATCTAATGAACAACTTATCCATATCTTTAATTCTCTAGAAAAACAAGGAGAGAAGTGTAATTTTCAGCTTTCAGAACTACTACTATCTGTCATAAAAATAAAAAGTATTATCTACAACATACATGTACATATGTGTATGTGTGTGTGTGTGTGTGTGTGTGCCTAAATTCAGATTGATATCAAAGTACAAAAACATATGGTATCACTGGCCACCAGGCAGCAGTACAAAATCATCTGGTATCACTGGCCACCAGGCAGCAGTACAAAAACATATGGTATCACTGGCCACCAGGCAGCAGTACTAAAACATATGGTATCACTGGCCACCAGGCAGCAGTACAAAAACATATGGTATCACTGGCCACCAGGCAGCAGTACAAAAACATATGGTATCACTGGCCACCAGGCAGCAGTACAAAATCATCTGGTATCACTGGCCACCAGGCAGCAGTACAAAAACATATGGTATCACTGGCCACCAGGCAGCAGTACAAAAACATATGGTATCACTGGCCACCAGGCAGCAGTACTAAAACATATGGTATCACTGGCCACCAGGCAGCAGTACAAAAACATATGGTATCACTGGCCACCAGGCAGCAGTACAAAAACATATGGTATCACTGGCCACCAGGCAGCAGAAAATTAAGTTACACTGATTGTACATATACTTGTTTATCGTAATGGGGAGACTTTGCCAAAGAGCCCTTTGTTAACTGTAAACACACTCAAACTGTTAGCTAATTGTACAGGGTATTGTGCTGCTTGTTGAGTCTGGTTTCCATATCAGGATACAAATGTATAACATACAGTATGAACACATAGTGGAGGTCACAAGTCCCCTGGCTGTAAGTAGTGAACCTGTTTCCAATAATTACAGCCTTAGGCAGCTTACCAGCTGATTCTCAGTCTGTGTCCTTGGCTGAAGTTCTTAGGTACACATCAGGGTCACACTTGGACTGCCTTATGCAAACTGCAACTAAATACATGTATGACGTAATACATGTTCATTCTTCCAAGGCGAACAAGTCTTTGTTGTTGGTCGTTAAATTCATTCTGTGTAAAAAACCTTGAATTGAGCTTCTTGTTTTACGATAATAAATTTGAAAGTTGAAAACCCTGTGGGTAGATGCATGCATACGCAAATTGTGTCTGTATTCTGATAACATAAGAAACTGTTAATCTCCAAATATGCATGAATACAGTGACGCATATAGAGAAACTTACATGTACAGCCTGTAAAAGCTGACTGTAATCTGATATAATCTCTATTTTGTACTGGCCAGATGTTTACAAACTATCGCTGTGTCGTGAATTAATGTTACACGTACATGGATATAGTCAGGTGAACTCTGTATGGCCTTTGTTGGATAACACCTGTATGCATGTGTGTATTTATAAGGCACATGCACTGGAAAATCACAATCAATCAGATATGTAAATCTACATGTCATCGATATCAATAGGAGTGAATCGATTTTGTGTTAAATAAGTTCCTTTATGGCTGCTTATGTACATACATGTATACATGTATGTGATCATTTAACCCAGCACTAGACAGTTGAGTTCAGTTGAGAAACTTTGTTTTTATCTCTGGCCTTTTTTTTTTCCTTTTTTTTTTTATCTCTCTCTCCTCTCAGATTTTTGAAAGTGAAAATTGTCCGTGATATAATTGGAATAATGCCAAGTCTGCACATAGCCATAATAATTTGTTCTGAGAGAAAAGCTTGAATATGATCCATTGTGATGATCCCTACCTTTATTTTCTGACATATTTAATTTGAGGTCGTTATTCAGTCCGGATCAGTGCTCAACAGCTGGACTACAAAAATGAGTTTATGTGTACACTGATATGATACGTTGTTTCTGTTCTGTGTGATTGTAGGAAACTGCAAACCATGTGTACCTGGTCATGGAGGTAGGATATATTTCAGCATACAAAGATTATTAAATGACAGTAGTCATACGTGCAGTGTACAGTTTTAGCGGTAAAAGAAACTAGACCTATGCAGACACCTGAATTTACAAATACAAGTAATATCTGTGCATCTTTATATGTGCACCTGTGGTACTCTAGTCATAGAAACTGTTGATCAATATAGCATGAAGTCATGAGTTAATAATTTACTTTCACATGAATTCATGAATTAGTAGAAAGATTGAAGCATCACTTTTTCATTTGTATTCACATAATAATTAACTCAGTGAGTTTTTAAAATCATAGGTGAACAATAGTCGTGTGTGTTTGTCGTAGATCTGCGCTTGTATACAAAACCCCCTCACTGAATTGTTTGTTTGTTTGTCAGTATTGCAATGGTGGGGACCTAGCGGACTATCTACAAGGTGGGTACAACTATAACAAGGTATCTGTATCAGTGATTGACAGAAGGCTGTGATTATAACATCCTGTTGAATTTTTTGTATCATCAATAGCATGGCTATGTTTACCTACACAGACCCTGATGACGACTTATGCATGTATTAACATATATACATCTATATGTATGTGGGCAATCAAGGCCGGTGTAACATGTGTGTTTAGAGTGATTGTAGTAAAAAGAAACACATATCTGATTTCAGTCAGTGAAACTTGTCGCATCGGAACCCCTTTTTTTCACACACACAGATGTACACAAAAAGAAAACATCCTCACCCATTGTACTATGTTTTTCTTCTTTTTTATTTAACTTCAGTCAAGGGACCTTGAGCGAAGACACTATCTCCATTTTCCTCCGACAAATCGGTAAGATTTTTTTTTTTTTTTTTTTTTTGCCCATTCCGTCCAGTGACTGAGTAGTGGAGAATCTTTCTTGTTACTCATATTGAAAAAGATATAATGGGAGAAATAGAAAAAAAAATGTTAAGAAAATGGTTTAGAAACTGCATGCACTTTGTTTTAGTCCACTTCCAGATGTATTTACAGTGTTCATATTTTTCTGAGTATACAGTAATGAGACCCACACCTGTGCTAACTCAACTATGCACATGTTCATGAAGATGCCAGAAAAAATATAAAAAAACTAATTACTTATAATATTTACATTTATGCTGTGTTTCAAATAAAATTTAGCATTTTTCAAATGAGACGTTTGGCTTCATTCTAATTGATTGGCTTTTATAGTGCCTTATTGGGCCACTAAAGAGTGTATGAAGTTAGTGAGGGCTGAATTGATGTGAAATACAGTAATTTCTGCACAAGTCTACGTGAATTTCAGTTTGGCTCACTGTTCTTTCCTGGCTGTACTCTAGAGTATCTCATAAGTGGAATATTCCTCACTAGTCGAATGGATATACATGTAACTAAATCATGATTGTTTCTGCTGGTGATTGTTTCAGCCGGAGCAATGAAGGCTCTCAATGCTAAAGGTGTGGTGCACAGAGACCTGAAGCCTCAGAACATCCTGCTGTGTCACTCAGGGAAAGCTAACGCCCCTCCACAGGAGATACAGCTCAAGATTGGTCAGTCCTCATACAACATCAACATGTGTGCCTACCTATGTGGAACAAAAACTTAACATTGAAATCATGTTTAAGATTTTGACTCAATAATGGCTAATGGCTGTTCATAATCTGCCCCTTGGGTCTCTTTCACAAAACTTTGTAAATGGCGTTTCTTAGGATGAACTAACCTGAATTATGAGAAAAGTTGTAACAAATCAAATTTTTGTGGAACTGAGCTCTATTCCTTATAAATTTGGGTTGGGGATTATCATGTCATTATGATGTGCATATAAAGTATGTATGTATGTATTAATTAAGTTGCATTTTTTCTCTCTATCCACAGCTGACTTTGGGTTTGCACGATTCCTCAATGATGGCGTCATGGCTGCCACTTTGTGTGGATCGCCAATGTATATGGTGAGTCTCAGAGTTGTAGGATTAGAAACCGTTTGGACTGTTTGTCATTAGTGAACAGTAGGATTAGAAACTATTTGGACTGTTTGTCATGACTGCACAATAGGATCAGAAACCATTTGGACTGTTTGTCATTGCTGCACAATAGGATTAGAAACCGTTTGGACTGTTTGTCATTAGTGAACAGTAGGATTAGAAACTATTTGGACTGTTTGTCATGACTGCACAATAGGATTAGAAACCATTTGGACTGTTTGTCATTACTGCACAATAGGATCAGAAACCATTCGGACTGTTTGTCATGACTGCACAATAGGATTAGAAACCGTTTGGACTGTTTGTCATTACTGCACAATGGGATCAGAAACCGTTTGGACTGCTTGTCATTACTGCACAATAGGATCAGAAACAGTTTGGACTGTTTGTCATTACTGCACAATGGGATCAGAAACCGTTTGGACTGCTTGTCATTACTGCACAGTGGGATCAGAAACCGTTTGGACTGCTTGTCATTACTGCACAATAGGATCAGAAACAGTTTGGACTGTTTGTCATTACTGCACAATGGGATCAGAAACTGTTTGGACTGCTTGTCATTACTGCACAATAGGATCAGAAACCGTTTGGACTGTTTGTCATTACTGCACAATAGGATCAGAAACCGTTTGGACTGTTTGTCATTACTGCACAATAGGATTAGAAACCATTTGGACTGCTTGTCATTACTGCACAATAGGATCAGAAACCGTTTGGACTGTTTGTCATTACTGAACAATAGGATTAGAAACCATTTGGACTGTTTGTCATTACTGCACAATGAACTTCTAATGATAAGTTGCATGTAGTGTTGTGTGATTCTGTCAAAATTTGTTTAAATTATAATGTGGGCCAATATAGACATTAAGCATATACACTGACAGGAACATACTCCACTGTCACATTTTACATGATTCAGTAATACTTGTAAAATTATCCCAGTTCAACTTGTAATAAAATAACACATGAACAGGTGCTTACATGTAGTAGCTATTCCGTTTTTGTGAATATCTTCAGTTTCAGTTTCAGTTGAGGAAAAACATTCTTAAATCTCTGTGTCTGTCTGATTTAATGTCTTACAAAATTTATACAGGAGTTAATCTATAAAACATCCAGTAAAAAGTTGCATTAAGAACTCTTGCTAACTCTCTTATTCTCTGTTTCTATCTGTTCCATGTGTCTTCAATGTTAAAAAAAAAGTCTAATAATACCAGTGCTGAAAGTACAAGTATTAAACTTTAACCCTTTTGTTCAGGCCCCTGAGGTGATAATGTCCCTGCAGTATGACGCTAAGGCTGACCTCTGGAGTATCGGCACCATCGTCTTCCAGTGTCTGACAGGCAAGGCTCCCTTCCAGGCCCAGACCCCTCAGCAGCTGAAACAGTTTTACGAGAGAAATGCAGAGCTAGTCCCAAAGTAGGTTTACAGCATACAGACGGCGATATGAACATATATGTAATTCATATCCATTGAGGAGTTTGCACATGCACACCATCATGAGTTATGTCCCTTTGAAGGAGTAAAATTATTGATTTATTTATTTGATTCGTGTTTTATGCCATACTCAAGAATATTTCACTAATACGATGGCAGCCATCATTATGGTTGATGGAAACCGGGCAGAGCCCGGGGGATACCCACGACCATTCGTAGGTTGGGAGAAGACCTTCCCACGTATGGCCGGAGAGGAAGCCAGGGACAGCATTGGTGAGAGGCTCCTGGGTCATTACGCCGGGCTAGCGCACTAACCAACTAAGCCATGGAGGCCCCAGTAAAATTATTGAAGAAGTGTTAATTTTTCAACGGTACTGTTGCAGTAAACAAGTTATTAAGTAATGAGCAGATAATCTAATTAGACGAAAAGAGAGTTACAATTAAAAGATTTTCTTTTGAAATATAAATCAGATGACAATTTTAGATTTTCCTTCGGCAAGTATATAAAAAAACCATCACATGGTTCCATTCTGTGTTGTTTCTCAACATTTTCATGTTGTAACAGACATGTTATTTATGCACCTTGTTAATTTGGAGATTCATTGAAGCAGTGATTGTGGATATTACCTATTTGAGCTGTCAGAGTTGCCCTTAACTAATTAACTAGTTGAGTTGCCCTTAACTAATAATATTGTGTGATCAAGCACAATTCCTAGTGTGACAGCAGCTTTAAATCATTAAGTTTGTCAGGTTCCAGGTAAGGTGCTAGTGGTATTGCGGAGTGGCTCCTAGTTTCTTAAACTTCATGGGAACTATAATCATGAATCTGTTTTTGTCACTCACAGTATACCTGCTGGAACATCATCTGAGCTACGAGATCTTCTCCTTAACCTTCTCAAACGTAATGCAAAGAACAGAATTGATTTTGGTAAGTAATGTAGTTCCTACATATAGCAAAAAGTAATCAGTGCCGTGATGTAGTTTGGAGTTCAAACCCACAGTTTTCCTTATATCTAGTTTTTTTATTACTTTTTTGAAAATAATGTCTGGAGGGGTAATTTCAGTATTCAGTTAAGCATTTCTCTCCCATGGATACAGGAACTTACACTGTGACAAAAATCTGGCAAGTTAATTATCAGTAATTAATAATTATCAATTGCATATCATCAGGTTGTTATTTCTGTTCTCATTTGTTTTGCTTTTTTTTTTCAGATCATTTCTTCACTCACAAGTTTCTGCAGCCAGCTTCACCAGCAGCATCATGTATGTCGATTCATCGTTTGTCATACAAGAGTTAGTGATAAATATAATTCTGTGCGGATCCACTTCAGCCTGTTCAACTTGTAGTTATAGCTGATCACATAGTTCTGGTTTGCCCGCATCGTTGTCTAGATGTACATGTGTTTGACTTTTGCTAGCTGTGAGAAAACTTTACCTGTAGGAAATATTGGAACTTGATAGAATAGTAGGGCTACTTGGGATAGTACTTTGGCACAGGTTCTCCAGCTGTATGCATGAGGACGTCAATGGAACAGACTAGGCTGAAAGTTAAAATATATTTACATTGCCTCAAAAATGCAGTTCTAAGCCATTGAATATTTTATCATTATGCATGTATTTACATTATGAAACAAAGTATTTGTCGATAGCCTGTTCCAATTCGAATTCCATGTAAAGCAAGTCAGCAAATGGCACTGGATAAGGAAGTTTTCATACTTTTTTCTGTGCACCGGTAGCTAAGGTATTCATTTGACCATTGTATTCAAGCAGCCTGAATAATCCGTCATCAGGTGTTAAGCTGGTATATTACACAGTTACATGTTGTTGTTGTTGTTTCTACAGCTTCTCCCGTCCCTGTGCCAAACAGGAGTCAAAGCTTTGGGTCAGATAACTCCTCTCCTAGTCTCAAACAGGTGTCGGCTTCCCCACTGTCTGATGCCACCAACAGGTTCACGGATAAGGTAATGTCACTGATACATGTCTAAGAAGCCGACCTAACTGTTACTACGTCACTGGTACTATGGTCTTAATTCATATTGATTTATTGCCATGATCCATCTGTATTACATGTAGATTGGGCAGTGTATTGCCATTTGAGCTTTGTCTTGAATTGTTGCTACTCTGAATGTATAATGTGCTTTGTACACATTGCTGTTTTGAGCTGTATGAGGTATTGCTATGGTGTCCTCAATGTCTGTACATGCAAATCTGCCTGAGTGTGTGTTGGTGACATAACCAAGAACTGACTGGTTGTACTGTAGCAATTGGTACTAGTGGTCAAAATGTGAGAAAATTTATAGCTTCTAAGGTAGTCACTAGGTGGAATATAATTTGCTATAACATTTTGGTTTGTCTTTGTTTATTCAGAGAGTTGAAAAGAAAAAGTGCTTTTGATGCTGATATGTGGGAAATGTGTGACTTAAAAATGTAGCTATTTGTCAAGTGTCTGGTGAAACCATTCATTGCGTGACTTTTCAGTGTTGAAAGTGTAATGAGAGTAGAATGGGCTATGTCTCAGTGCCACGGTCACCGGGATATTTTCTGTGGCTGCGTACTTGTGCTTGTGGCCAGCTGACCTTAGCTGTGGACATGAACCAGCTGCAGATTCCTTTTTTTTTTAACACATCTTTCCATGGAAGACATTTGAGCAGGCTTTGACGCAATATATGTACATCTAACTTATAAAGTGAATTTTAGATTTACATGTACTTGTAGTGAAATTTCTCACCGTGCCCATTTTTATTTTTTTAATATATGATTCCCAATTTTCTCAAAACCTCTTTACCCGTGTTTGCTGTCCCTAACTCTCTGGGTTCCCTCAGTATTCTTTATAGCCACATGTTATACTTCGTACCTAATACTCTATGTGATCACAGAAAATATACAACTAATTAATGTGATACACATATATGAGAAATGATTTCTTTGTGATTAAACTTTTACATATTTAACATTAACATCTACATTTATTTGGTAGTCTTTTAAATGTTCAACTCACAAACATATTAAACTTTTCGTCCATTTATTTCTTTCTTGCTTTGTAAGTGTGCTTGTAAAGTGTGCTTCAGATGAGGCTGGCTTTGTGTTGTGTGCGTGTGTGTTTATGTACACTTAATTCTGCCAGGGTGGGTGCAGTAAGAAAGGGCTGCATGTGTAGTAACAAGCGTTTACTTTAAACACTGAGCTAAGAGCAGGAAAAAGTGTTCATACCAGAGCAGACTGTTGAAAATTCTGAGCCGTGTGTACGGAAACAGGATTAAGTTTTGTTACTGAAGAGGATGGGCATGCTTTTAAGATTGAAAAAAGCAGTGTTTTGTCCATGATGTTTTAATAATTGGTGTACTAGTACAGATAGAAGAGAGCAATTAAGGCCGCTGTATGGCTTTTAATAATTAATATTTTCCTTGCTTTTTTGGGGTTTTTTTTCTTTTTGGTTTCATAGCACACTGACACATTGTGAACGGTCGCACTAAAGGTTCAAGATGTGCAGTATATTTCTCGGATTAGTAGACAATGTAAATCTATGTGATATCAACTCTTCATTCTACTTGTATAAATGTTGATGACTGCATATAAATATAAAGGAGCTATTTTTTAAGCTGAATTGAGTATAATGCCTGTAACGAATAACTGTAATTTGCAAGGAGAGTTTATACATTGTGTTGGTGACAGGTCGGGGTGACACGTGAGGATACAGCTCACGACAGGCCAACACGGTCCCCAAGCCTTACCCCAAAGGCAGCTAAAGTGGGAGGGGCGGGAGAGAAGCGATTGGCCGGTCGAGGCGAGTCTAGATATGTCGTCTGAGCATGTATGTACTTGTGACTAACATACAGCTCTCTCTCTCTTAACAATTGCACGCACGTGTGGCTTCCCACTACTTCAAATGTGATGGCTGAACAAGATTTGTGTCTGTAAAACCGTAAATAATATTTTCATTTGTTTTTGTATGATCGCATGTCTGGATGCTCATGCATAATTTAGTTTGGATACTTAAAGAATTAAATTAGTCCACAGGTGACTATTAGGCCACATGTAATTGGCTAATGAAGCGAATTTCACCATGGAGCAAATTTACAGTACATTACCAAAATTTTGCATTGAAGACAGATTGGCTAAGTATTTGGTATGAAACTAAATTAGCCAACAGTTGACCGTGACACTAAATTGATCAACAGTTGTCTTTGATACGAAGTTTCTACATCTGCTCAGAATGTAACTTCAATGTGGTAAGCAGTTGATCACACACACAGTTGGGCACACAGATATATTGATCTGCGAAAACGACAGTCCAAAATTTGCCGGCATTCTGTTAAATGAATGATGGTAAAAAATGACTTTGTCCTTGTTCCTTGTTCATACATGTTGGCTTATACATCACTGATCCAGGAAATTTGCAGCGAAGTGGTGGAACTTAGGCATTATATAGGTTGTGGGCTAAACTTTGAAAGGTTATTCACATTTAAGTTATTGGGAAGCCTGTTATACAAGAGTTCACAGTTTTGCTTTTGGAATGAAAATAAAGCCATGTGGTACTGACCATTCAGTAGACAGGATATTGTCAGACTTGCTGTAATTTGCCCTTATGAGAGCTGGTTCTATCTCCTTTCGGCATGCTGCCGGACTTCACAATTAGTTTCAAAGAGTAATCTATTTAATGACATAAGGTGACTGTGAACTCGTGTATTGTCAAAACATACATCTGTCTGAGTGTTGTATGTCGTCTATACTAACATGGGGTAAATGCACAATAGTCTTTTTACCTTGTTACTCATATGAGTGCATATATGTGTGTGTGAAGAAATTATGTTTCCGTGTTGTTTGGCTGTTGGTGTGTGTGACTGAGAAATACACATAGAATCACTTTGACCTGTATGATGTTCTTCAGCGGCTAAAATTTGGTGTCATCTTGTTGTGGGTGTTTCTGGACTCCATATACATGTGTACCTATTTTCTGGAAAATGGCAACTTTTGTCAACTTACAAAGGGTTCTGTGAGAATAACAGAAATTTTAATGCATGGGCTTCTCCGAGCTAAGGTGACAGCCCATGTGTTGTCTTTCAAATTTCTGACTACTTAACATGAAACATTAAATTTGGGGTTTCTAAACCCAAAAGAAGGTATGCCTGACAGATATAGAATATACAGCCAAAAGGACAGATTTGATTTCCTGTTTTATACTGAAAAGATGGAAGAGCTGTTTCATTACCTTGCATATATGAACAAGTTGGCTGTTATTTTGGATCACTTGCTTTATACTAAAAAGATGCAGTCAGTTTGCGTGCTCATGTAGAAATTTCTCACACATCAGACATCAGAATCCATTCTTGTGCACGTTGCATATTAAGCTTTACATACATGTATATCTGATAAGGTCCAGGCCCAACCCAGATAATTCCTCTCCCCTCATTCCATCACCCTCTAACCTGGGCTTTGAATAGACAACTGACTTTTAAAACCTACCATTTCTTCTGTCACAATAGTAATCTTCTTGTGACACACTACTGTTTTTTTTTTTGTTTTTTTTTTTGAAAAACTTTTTTAACCTTTGTTTAAGATGAGGTATAGTCGGTGAAGGTTTAGTTCTGTATTGGTTGGAGCACCGGTTAAATTGTGAAGGATCTATATGAAATTGAGGTACCATTCTTCATGATGTCATTTACAGGCCTGTGTTATCACGTGCCCATGATCATACCCATGTACTATTTTGTAACACATGAGAGGGCATATTTAGGATCAGGTTGTTTTGTACATGCAGCACATGGGAGGGCATATATAGCATAAGGTTGTTTTGTACATGCAGCACATGGGAGTGCATATTTAGGATCAGGTTGTTTTGTACATGTAGCACATGGGAGGGCATATATAGCATAAGGTTGTTTTGTACATGTAGAACATGGGAGTGCAAATTTAGGACCAGGTTGTTTTGTATATGTAGCACATGGGATTACATATTTAGGATCAGGTTGTTTTGCCCATGTAGCACATGGGAGTGTATATTTGCACATGTAGCACATGGAAGGGCATATTTAGGACCAGGTTGTTTTGTACATGTAGCACATGGCAGGGTATATTTAGGATCAGGTTGTTTTGTACATGTAGCACATGGCAGGGCATATTTAGGATCAGGTTGTTTTGCCCATGTAGCACATGGGAGGGCATATTTAGGATCAGGCTGTTTTGCCCATGTAGCACATGGGAAGGCATATTTAGGATCAGGTTGTTTTGTACATGCAGCACATGGGAGTGCATATTTAGGATCAGGTTGTTTTGCCCATGTAGCACATGGGAGTGTATATTTGCACATGTAGCACATGGGAGGGCATATTTAGGACCAGGTTGTTTTGTACATGTAGCACATGGCAGGGCATATTTAGGATCAGGTTGTTTTGTACATGCAGCACATGGGAATGCATAATTAGGATCAGGTTGTTTTGTACATGTAGCACATGGGAGTGCATATTTAGGATCAGGTTGTTTTGTACATGTAGTGCATGGGAGTACATATTTAGGATCAGGTTGTTTTGTACATGCAGCACATGGCAGGGCACATTTTTTTATCAGGTTGTTTTGTACATGCAGCACATGGGAGTGCATATTTAGGATCAGGTTGTTTTGTACATGCAGCACATGGGAGTACATATTTAGGATCAGGTTGTTTTGTACATGTGGCTGTTTCATACACACACAGTGTGAAGTGTATTAATGAATTCTGTTATTTTATGTTTACCAGGACTTTGTGATGGTCCCTGAAGGATTACCATCAGATCAGTCAAGTAAGTTTACAGTAGTCAGTTACAGTATAGTGAAAAGATGTAGCATGACAAATGCACGTGGCAGGCTAGCATTGTAGCTGCTTCATAAAGCTGTCCAAAGAATCGACTTGTAACTTTGAAGTTGTACAGTCGACAGTATGAAATATGATATTAAATTTTATGTGTTCCTCTTTAGACACCAAATTCCCCTGTATTTATAAGTTACATCTTTGTTTAGTTATTGTACAAAAATTGACAATCTGGTTTTCACACATGCATATATTTTTGCCACTTTTAACAGTGACCAGTGACAAAGGCAGCAGAACTCAAGGCGATGATTTTGGCAGTGGGTGAGTCATTGGACAACTCTACCTGGTTATTTATTCATTATACGTCTGCTGAGACACACTGTTAAAACTATGCACTGTGAATATGTGCTATGGAGAAATCAGAAACCATAATGTATGAATGTAAAATTAAAAAATTTCTTGAGCTTGACGTATCAGGTCATTCATGTCAGGCTTAGAAAATTAAATCTTTTTCACATTCAAGACCTTGGCTTTATATTATAGAGTATAAAGGCCTTGTACTTAAGACAGCTAGAAACTGACATATTCTTGACTTGTTTTAGTGTAAGCACATGCACTGCTACAAGGTATTATCTAATTTGTTTCACAGTATGTATTTTGTGTTTGTGCAGTGACCGTGAATGTATGTCCCTGAAGACAGTGAACGTGGATGGGGACACGGTGACATTCAGGAAGCCCCACTCTCCGCCTCAGCCCCAGGAGATGAGCCCTAACCGACCCTCCACCCTCCCTGTTCAAAGCCCTAACAACTCACCTACCTCTGAGCCTATCCCAGTCCCAACTCAGGTTAAGGCCTACCGCCTCATCAACGCTGAGTCCCCCTCAAGTCCAAGGGGCAGGGCAATGACAGCAGACTCACCAAAGGTTAGTCGCTTGATACATTTCACCAATTTTGTGTTATGTTTCTTTGATAGGGCTATGGTAGCCATTCTAGCTAATAATGCCTTGAATATAATCTTTCATGTGTTTGTTAATGGGCTCAGAAGAGACAGTTTGCAAGATAATTTTGTCAACAAACTTTAATCATTAACTATAAATTGTTATCAAAAGTTACATGGGGATAACTGTTTAAATTTACAGAATTATATCTACTTATACTTGTCCATTTGTATTCCTCAGCGAGATGAAGCTAAGGGTTTAAGTCGTGATGGGTCAGAGTCCAAGCTTAGTTCAGGGCCAGACATTGGCTCCTTGTCTCCTCCTAATGGTAAGTACACCTGTAGGTAACTGGGTCGAGTATGGGGAGAAGGGATTGGGGGATGTGCGTAAGCTCAGTTCAGGATTGGCATAATAAATATTTTGCAAACTTGCCAAAGGGCTGAAGAATTACAATAGTCCTGCAGTAAATAAATGAAGACTGTGTTGAATTATTAATATTTCTTGATTTATTATTAATAGAAATTAATATTTCTTGATTTGGACGGTTGCCTGTTTGTGAAGTTTTGGCCAAGATAACGAAAATCATGAATTGTAATGACTAGATCTCATTACTAGACATGGTAATAATGATAATGGCTGTTATCACATGATTCATTACAAGTTGAATACTAGAGATACAGTCCTCTACACATTTCACAAACGTTTTTAGATCATTTTACAGAATTGTATTTTACGTCTAAATTTGGAGAAATTATGACGATTTGCAAAGATGTTGATCTTCTCCTAAATACTGAAATTATTTTATGAAATCTTTCAGTATTGATTTGATTTGATTCATTTGATTTGTGTTTTACGTCATACTCAAGAATATTTCACTTCAAAGATGGCAGCCAACATTATGGTGGGAAGAAACCGGGCAGCGCCTGGGGTAAACCCACGACCATCCACAGGTTGCCGGCAGACCTTCCCACTTACGGTGTGAGAGGATTCAGTATTGAAAACTACTGATTCCATGGTTGATCTTTCACCTTTTGACATTTTGAAATATTGTGTTGTTCCATTAGCCTCCATACACTCCATGTCCTCATTTAAACTTGAAGTATATAACCTGAAATTTTGTCTGTGATAAAGTTGCACATTTTAGCTCATAGTTGCAGCATCAAAAGTAAACTTTTCTGACATTTATTTGTCTCTAGAAATTAATATTTTGGGGGAAAATTTTAGGTCATTTAACATTTGTCTTGTTTTTGCACAATATATGGTCTTCATTTGACATATTGCCCACATACATTTCATGTATAGGTGTTTCCTTTCCTCCTGTAAGACTGAGCTGTATTATGTGTGTAACATGGAAACCCTCAGACAATGTTTTTTGGGGATTTCAGTGCAATTCACGATTGGTACTCCGCCCAGCTCACAGTGGAGGCGTAACAGCGTGGGGACTCCCCCGCAGGCCCGACTGGGTTCATGCACTCCACCCAGCGTCACTGGGTCTCCGTTGAAAAAATCAGGTAACGTGACCCATCACATGAAAGAAAATATTCCTAAATTGCTATACCATATTTACCATTTGTATATGTCATCAGCTCCCTAGCTAGAAGTCAAAGGGGCACGATGGAAATATACATTCATCAAAAAAGGAGCAGGACAGCAATTTTCACTGCGTGTCAATTAACAATGTGTCAGACAAAACAGGGGCAACACCCTTCTAACAAAGCTTAGCTGTGGGCTTGTGTCATGTGTTAACTTCAAAGTGTACAGTGTAAATTCATTTTGATCATATAAGTGTTTTATATTGTGGTGTCATGCATGGAATTGATATTTGTCTAAATATGTTCACTTTCCACAGGTAATACTCCCCCACGCTCTTCCCCATTGCCGTTTGCTGGGCCTGGATCTTTGCCCACGATACTTGGCTCTCCAACAAAAATGCCTGCAGGTTTTGAGTTTCCACTGATTACAGACAATGCCCCACCAGAGCCTGTCCACGCCCCATTTGGGTGCTACCGCCCCCGGACAATGCCAGACAACATGGCCACTGTGGCTTACACCTCACACGATTCTACATGTGAGTATTTGTGAAGAGACACAGCACTGGAAAGTTAATTGTGATAATAACACATCAGTGCAATAGTAAAAGTAGCAGTCTGTGTAATAAAAGGTGGTAATATTTCTGTAGTGTAAGTAAAAGTTAATACAAACTTAAATATTAATACCATTCGGATCCTAATACAAAGTAATTGGCACTGTATATAGTCGGGACTAAAGTCAGTACTGAGCTTAAGTACTAATACATTTTTGAACGTGGTGATGTAAGCTTATTTTACTTTATTTCATTATGTTGCGTTGAGTTAAATGTACTGCCATTCTTTATGATGTCTTTATATCTACCTTCTACATGTTATAGTGTGTGTAAAGCTTATCGTTCACCTGGTGTGTCTCTTTATCTTCAGCGGGAAATGCAAACACGGGCATGGTGTACACGGCATCTCCTCCCACATCACGATCGCGCGCTCTGGTCGGGCGCAGCCAAACAGAGCCAGGGCCTCTCTTGTCTAACGTAACGGGCACCAGCAGGATGGCTGAGCAGCTCTTCAGGACAGCATTTGCTGGCAACTCCAATATGCCACAGGGTAAGAATTGTCTTCTCCTAGATTCTCAGTGAATCCAGTGATCAGAGGGTTCCATGAAAAAGTTCCACAACATAGTATTACTTGATATTTTGTCTCTAAAAGTGGGCTTTTTTTGGCCAAATTTTAGGTCAGTTACCATAATCTCTTGAAAGTTTTACTGACTAAACACCTTGCTGTTCAAATAATACAGCAACTAAATAATTTAGTTAGTGCAAAATCGTGTAAAGGTGCATGTGATTTCACATTTCACCTAATTTTTCACCAAATTAATACAGCAAGCTAATTAGCTTGTGACAAATTCTATGAAGCTATACATGTGCTGTATTAAAATCTTCAACCTTTTCAACCACTAAAGCAGTTTTTTCAATAGATTGTATTGCATACCATTATTATAAAAATGAAACCAAAACTGATGTGTTTGTGTCATTATAGATGCAAGCTTCATGAAACTGTCCAGATTTTTTCTTTACGGCCGTATTTTGGAAGGTCTGCCTGCAATCTGCCGATGGTCGTGGGTTTCCTCCGGGCTGTGCCCGGTTTCCACCCACCATAATGCTGGCTGCCGTCGTTTAAGTGAAATATTCTTGGGTACGGCGTAAAACACCAATCAAATAAATAAATAAATAAATTATTTCTCTACACCCTATAGTTATCTCAGAATAACTTTCATAGGTGGTTGAAAGGTGGAAGAATTAGGGTAGGTACTTTTTTTGTTTTTTTTGTTGGACTATACCCTACTTTGTTCACATTCATTTACGATTTGCTGTACATGTATGATTGTACTAAGTGCTTATGCTTATGCCTACCCTTACTCTTCTCCCCACCCCTCTAACAGGAACAGTGGCACGTTACTCTGGCAGCCCTCGCTCCCGAGAGCGATCTTCATCTCTGGGCTGGGACCGGGGTCCCATTGCTCTGGACCAGGAACGATCGTCAACGTTCTTTCGGCGGGGCAGTGCTTACGTGGAATCTTCTCCTCCGGGGTCCTTTCTCTATGCCCAGTCACCCCCCAACATGGAGGGGCCCATCACCTTTGTGGCTCCAGAACTGCAGGAAGAAACCCTCATGGATGTGAGTATTTGTGGATCTGGGATGTTAAAGTAAACCCCATAAGTAACACTCAGTTTGGTAGTCCTCAGTTGTCCTGATTCACACTTCCCAAAACATGCGGCTGTTCACAGATATGATTTCTCAGACTAGATAAATTGAAAATTCTGGCTCAAATACGACTTAGACTCAGATCTATTATGATATGTATCTTTAAACATCATTCGCATCATATTTCAAGCATGCTGATCCCATCTGTGTTGACAGTTCAGTCATAGCCACTCAGCAGTTGGAATAGCACTGGAGCCATTATTTTTGCCACTTCATCTGACTGTTCAATATATTTCTGACAAAAGCATTGAGCGTCTTTATAATGATAAGCAGTGGTTATCATACCACCAAAAGTCATGTCCCTGTACAAAATCCAAAAAGTTGTCCGAGTTTTGATTTGAGTGGCTAACTCATGTTCACAATTCTGACTGTGTTTTGTAGGAGTACCACAATGAGGTTCTGGCAAAGTTGAGCTTTGTGCTGGACTTGGTGGAGTGTATCATAGAACTGGCCCAGACCAGGGGCACGCCCATCAATACCTTCTCAGAGACCATCGGGCAGCGTCAGGTAAGCTCCCAATTTATGGTCCTGTCATCAGTCAACAGGAGCAGCAGCAGTCTTTATTATGAAAATTAATTTAAATGAGTAAAGATTTTCATCAGTTAGTTTAAGTCAAAAGGTTCTTGATTTTATTTGATGTGTCATAATCATTTTTGTGTCAGTTTATTAAAAATGTGATTTGTCATGTTCCACCCTTCTTAGAATGAGTTGCTTAATAGTAACAAAATCTTTTCTTTTCTTTACCAGACGGAGGCTACAGAAACCCTTCCCAGGTTCAATGAGGCACAGAGGTGATTATCTTTTACCAGTTGTTAATTATTAATATTGCATGTTTGTTTCCATTCTCAGTGTCCAGTAGCTCATATAACAGAATAAGTATTTAAAAAAAAAAGCTAGTCTTGAAAGATGATGACATGATGTTTATTCCATCGGCCTACCAGATTTGTGTTTAATACAGTAAATTCTGTTAAAAGTTGAACCTTATCAATAGCAACAATGTATAAGGAAAATGTTGCCAAAGAAATATTATCTGGTGTCCTTAATACATATGTTTTATATGCACAGGAACCATTTTTCGTATATGCATGTACACCCTTTTTTGTTTTGGGTGATGGTGGTATGATTGCATTTGGCAGCATGGTCATGACAACTTACTGGTTAATATTTCAGACGCCTGGAGCAGCTTGTCTTGTACATGCGGTCTCTTCATTTATTGTCCTCGTCACTACAGCTTGCCAAGGATGAAATCAAAAGTCATAAACTCCACCCGTCTAACTCACTCAAAGCAGGTCAGTGTTTTGTGTTTGGAAGCCAAGTGTCATTGCTCTGAGTTTACAAATATGCCTTGGTTTCTGGACACAGTTCTCTATTGCCTTTCATTTGAGGCACGCATTATTTTTGACTTCATGTACATTTTAAAATGCATGAATAATATATGGCATAATGCCACAGAGGTTCTGCAGCAGTATAATGGTGAATGAAGAACAGGATCCGTGTCACAGAAGTCCTGCAGCAGTATAATAGTGAATAAAGAACATATATATAATAAATAACAGGATCCATGCCACAGAAGTTCTGTAGCAGTATAATAGTGAATAAAGAACATATATATACTAAATAGCAGGATCCATGCCACAGAAATTCTGCAGCAGT
This sequence comes from Liolophura sinensis, assembly GCF_032854445.1. Taxonomy (NCBI): domain Eukaryota; kingdom Metazoa; phylum Mollusca; class Polyplacophora; order Chitonida; family Chitonidae; genus Liolophura; species Liolophura sinensis. The sequence continues at coordinate 18,392,669 of NC_088304.1, forward strand.
ATAATAGTGAATAAAGAACATATATATGCTGAATAATAGGATCCATGTCACAGAAGTTCTGCAGCAGTATAATAGTGAATAAAGAACCTATATATACTAAATAACAGGATCCATGCCACAGAAATTCTGCAGTAGTATAATAATAGTGAATAAAGAACATATATATGCTGAATAACAGGATCCATGTCACAGAAGTTCTGTAGCAGTATAATAGTGAATAAAAAACCTATATATGCTAAATAACAGGATCCATGTCACAGAAGTTCTGCAGCAGTATAATAGTGAATAAAGAACATGTATATGCTGAATAACAGGATCCATGCCACAGAAATTCTGCAGCAGTATAATAGTGAATAAAGAACATATATATGATGAATAACAGGATCCATGTCACAGACGTTCTGCAGCAGTATAATAGTATATAAAGAACCTATATATACAGAATCCACCCAGGGTGTTTACACATGTTCTTGTCTGTTTTTGGCCACAGTGGCTCGTGAGATGAACAACCATTATCACAGGTGCCTGGCAATGTGTCGACAGCTCCACCGCTTGGGATTTACAAGCCACTCTTCCTTCAGCCCTCAGCTCATAGCCATCACTGCTGACAAACTCATCTACAACTATGCCATAGAGCTGGTGAGTAATAGAGTCATAAAATATAAGGGTGGCATTTCAAATATTTCCTCAGTAGTCATTTAAATGTTGTTCTCTCAGAAATGTTTGTATTTAATGTACTTCACCTAAAAGATGTGATATTTTTATTTCCAGTGTCAGACAGCTGCTTTGGACGAACTGTTTGGAAACCCACAAGAGGTATGACAGACTTGTACTGTGTGGTTGTCATTTACTCATTGTTTACATCTAACTGCAGTATTATATACATATGGGCCTGCATGTACTTTATATACTATACTGGAAGGACAATTGTTCATTAGTAAGAATTTTGGCAGGCACTGAGCGATTCTTACCCAGTGATCATTCACTTTTAAACAAGTGGATCCAGTGTCTTACTGAGAGCCTTTCATTTAATGACTATTTCTGCTCGTTTAAGAAGGTCAGTTGTTGTTTTGGGGGCAACCTTTACCCACCCAGAGCAGGTGAACTTTTACCTAACTTTATTCATTCTGACTTTACACCTGTTTGTAATTTGGTTTATTTCAGTGTTTCCGACGTTACAGAACAGCTCAGATCTTACTGCACAGTCTCAGTCAGCAGGCCAAGAATGTCCGCGACAAGGAGCTGTTAAACAAATGTAAGCAGAAACTCACATGTTACCTTCTGCCTTAAACATTTCCAGATGTCCAATGGCTCGGGCATTATACAGATGGATAAAGTGTCACCCATAGATGCCTGAATTGCCGAATGTATTATATACATGTGCCTATATATAAACGTGCCTATATATATAGAAATGTGTATATATATATAAATGCCTGTGCAAAGTTATGCTTATTCATTATTTTATTTATTTATTTTTTATTTATTTCGCGAGTGCTTATGCCATACTCAAGAACATTTCACTTATACAAGGCCGCCAGCATTATTCAGCATTTTGCTGTTGCGTCTGTATCGCTTACTTAAATTGGTTGGGCCTAAAAACTTTACATGTTTCATTCATATGCTAATGGATGTGTTTTGGATTTCAATTTGTAAAATTGTTTCCAAACCTCATTTGACCAAAATGGGTTTCTCTCTCAACTCTCTCATAAACAATCAGGCAAATATATCACGATGTATTGTTGTTGTACAGTTGGCCTTAGTGCATCCTTTGAATTAAGCTGTAATTCTATTCATTAAGCACAACAAGGGTCAGTTTCATGAAGCCTACTTAGTGTAAAGTAGTCTTAAGCTAAGTGCACTTCATATCTCTACAACATATGTTATCATGGTAGTTGAGGCCTTACTTAGCTAAGTGAGCTTCATGAAACCGAGCCCTGGTGACTGGCTAAATTGTAATCCAACAGAGAAGTTACACAGGTGTGCTGAGTGCTGAAGTGATAGCTTTATTTATCATGCTAAGATCGAGAAAATCATTAACATCATGCCACTGTCATTGAATCAGTATGGCTTTGCATGACATAAGGCAATATTACCATCATGGTTGATAGCATCAGGTTGGAAGTCAACGTTTACCAACAAGTGTAAAGGAGAAGAAAACGTAAAAACATGACATTATAGGCTGAAAAGAGCACATTTTTTTCTATCTGGTGCCTGCTGCATAATTTTGCCATTTTTCCTCACCATACACGTAAAGCCTGAATAAATCGCCCATACGTCCTCCATCTTTAACAGTTTATGTTAGTAGATCTGTAGTTTATGCTGGGTGCGTGTTGCCTCTCAGCCGATGAGAGTCGTTAAAACTGCCAGCTTGTTCGTGTACACTCGGAACCTACCTCCAACATTCCGGTTTCCCGAGCGTCAAGCGGAAAACGAACTGTACTGTTCTCTACCTTCTGGGAAGAAGAGTTCTCCTAGAACTGTTCGAACTGCACTTTGTCGGTTTCTGATGGCAATTCTCCTCCTAACACAGAATACTTCAGGACTAGTTCTTAGGCAAAATGGAGTCGCCCAGAGCGGATTTTGGCACTGACTGCATTTATAGTTTGTCAACTTGAGGTACATATTAGACCTTTTTCTGTGGCATGCACATGCGAGGAAAAGCATACTCTTTTCAATGGTATTTGATTGATATTTAAATCTTCTTCTCCTTTAAGACAAAGTCTTTAATCCTCAATTAACATAGTATAGTGATTGGTGAACATTTGTGTGGTTTCAGATCGGGAAGCTGTGGAGAAGAGACTGTTTAACATACAGGGTCAGGGAAACATGAATCCTTATGATGCCTACAGTTGATGAGGGGACCTAGTAGCTCGAGCTCCACCCACGGAGACTGAGTACACTCCTCAGCTACACCCCCTAACAACAGATCACACAACTGATAACTGTGATCATGTGTAATGCGGTGTGTACCATAGTACCATAGTTCGGTAGTCTCTAGCTGTAGGTAGAGAGGACTGACAGCCTTAGGAAGATGTTTTGTGGTGTGCACATATCATCAGAAAAATTTGTGTGTGTTTTACACCGTTGTATCTTCTCGCTTATCTCAACTAATCAGTTGCGTATGAAAGGCTGGAAATAGGCAAGCTATGGCAGGTCATCTCCAGAAACATCTCCTATCCTATAAGAACTCGGAGCCAGCAATAACTTGGATGTGGAGAGTTTGGCAAGGGGAGGTAATCCCTACAGCAATGTACAGACAGCTTTGTATATTTCAAGCCATTTTATGCTTTTCAAAGGATCATCAATGGCCCACTTGTAGTGAGGGTTTTTTAAGACTTCTACTGTCATGAGTACACTTCACTCATGACTGTACACAGTGGAATGATATTCGAAAAAAAAAAATGATGGACATGGCTGTGTGTCACCAAGAGGAACGTAACAGTGTACTGCAAGCTTTGTGGTATATTGTTTATGTTACATGTGGGTGAAGTGAAATGCTACCACTGACATACTACAGCACTCCTGTATCTCCTTGAGGATGCTGTTCGTGTTGAAAACCTTCTGTCTTTCATATTATCATTCTATCATCGATAAGAAACAGGACAGTGTGTGGTGTGTTTAGGAGACTTGGCCTTGGACACAGGAGTACTGAGAGGCTAGATGGCTCTGCAGTAATCGTATAGAGTAGTGTGACTGGAAAGTTACACTTTGTGTATGGCACAGACTGGTATGAAGCCAATAATTGAGAACTACATGTACATGTGTTAAAGTACATGGGTGTGCATTTTTGAAACAAGGACTGAAGACATTGGTTTGTGAAGACACTTGGTGTCTGAAGAGGAACGCACAGGATATTGTTTATGATAGTGCTGCTGTCTCAGTACAGGACTGTACGAGTGAAACGCAACAGAAATCTTAACCTTTATGTTAAGAAATGTGACAGGTTGTTAAATATTTAATATGTGGTTTGATATTGGTTATGCCAGTGTCGTGGCTGGAAAACCAGAGAATGGCTATACGGCTCGTTTTAGGGCATTAGTAGCTGAAAGTGACTTGTGCAGACAAGAACGTGCTGTGGAGTGCTGGGCACAGGCTGTTAAACATGTTATCATTCCTGCCCAGTCCAGATCTTCATATTGAGATATATGAAAATGTGCTGTGGAGTTTACCTGTTCATGTAATGCTGTTGCATCAGTAGTGATTGATGCATGGTTGTTCTGAGACTGTATTGTGTTATCACACCTGTTCACCCACCGATCATTCAGGTAATTACAAGGCTTTGTTCTCACAGGTGTTGTTTAGTTAGGATTACCACATTGCTGTCACACAATTCACTGTATTTTCATCTGTACTTATTTATTGACTGCCAATGCAATGCACCGTCTGCTTTATTATCGCCTGCGTTTAATATGCATGTTGTGTAAAGAGTGTAATTTATGGAGCTTGAACTGCGTATACAGATCTATATGAGTTACATGTAATAGTGATTAATACATTTAGCACAATCAGGAACTCCAGGTCACCCCTATCTCTATGATGGTTTGGTCCATTTGTGAGCTATGGAATCGATTGTTGTCAGTGATCATGGACACTTGCATTTAGTTTGCATGGGTGTACAAGTGATAAATGCATACATTTGATTTTTCTATACATTTAGAATGTACAAGTATGTTTGGTTTGTTCTGAATTCTAAATTGATCTCAAGCCTTCATTGTTAAAGTATGATTTACATGTACCATTGTATGCACTTCTGTCTTACCACATTGTAATGAATTCAGTTGTCCTGTGGTTATCATGTTGAATGATGAAGACGTGCATGATACTAATAGCAAGTAATGATGAGGACAAAAAACAGAGAGAAAAAATATGGATGTCACCATGACCTTGTAATGACAACAATAACAATTATCACATGACTTTAAAGACAATCAGCACAGATATCGTCATCATTCGATGATGATGACATGAACAATGTGGATATCGCTTAATAATGAAGACAAACAGTGAGGATATCACATCACGATGGAGACAAAATGTCATCATTATCTCTTTATAGAGGCAGTAACACCTTAAGATATCATGATAAAAGAAAGATATCCCAGACAAAAAAAAGGCAAAACATTTAGAATATATCAGAAGAAGTACTCAGCTGCTGCAGTCTTGTCTACTGACCTCAAGTTTTATGTTCCGGTGTTTAGCTAAGGATACATGTAGCTATTAGTACACAGTCGCTGTACAGACCTAATGGTTTGCTCGTTCTCCATATGCTGTGCATTGTTCGTGTAATAAACAAGGTAATAACACATACATGTAATATCAAGGATGAATCTCGTGCAGGTGATGCAACAAATTACAAGTATGATGAGGACAGAGAAACATTCCTTGACGGTATACAGACATTGAGAAATAAAGACATTGAGGAATGCAGACGTTGAGGCATACAGACATTGAGGCATACAGACATTGAGACATGTTTGTTAAGAGACCTGTCAAGTATTTGTGACAATTAAACACTGTTTTGTGTACAGCCAGTACAGTGCTGACATCCTTGCCCAAAATTTTCTGGTCAGCCTCATTTATATACATTTAGCTTCAGAACTTTCTGAGCTTATTAAATAATAACCCATATGACTAGCTTGTTTGTCCCTTCTTCCGCGCGATGCCACTTGTGATGTTTCAAATTGCATTTTCACTTCGGGACATGACTGTTTCTGAAGAGGGATCATTAGAAGGGTAAAGGAAAGTGGTAATGTCAATTTATACTTGTTAGTATATACATTAATTAGTCCCAAGTCTGAAAGGTGTGAATCGGTTATTGGTGTCATGTTTCACTTGTGCACTATTTATTTAAATTCACTAGAATGAATTTACACACCTTACCTCATCTTAGTTTCAGTTATGTTAACTTTTTTTTTTTAAACATGTGTATATTTTGCATTTTTTAAAGATAGAAAAAATTCTGTGCATTGTTTTGCCACCAGTTATAGACATTGTAATGAAATGAAGTCAAGCATATCTGTTGCAATACAGTGAATATAAGTACAACTAGATTATGAACGTGATGTGTGTTTTGTGAATGATTGCCGGTGGATGATTTTGTAATTCCAGTCAATATGTGCAATTTCATGTTCGTCATGTACCCAGTGCTGAGAGTGAACACATAAAGTTGTTCAGTTCTACGCTGTATACTGTGCTTATGTTATACAGACATGTGCTTTACAGGGTACACAGTACTACTATAGGCACTCCACATACGTGTATGTACATAAATCAGGTATGTCATGTGTCACATCTACCCAAACATGTACCAAAATGATTTTCACAGTCTTGTTTTTCTTTGTTATTTTTTTTTTTTTTTTTTTTTTAAGACCATGTTAATATTACTAGTCTGTTAATTAATATATATATATATATATATATATATATATATATATATATATATATATATATATATATATTTGCATTGCTGACTGGCTTGTGGCTTATTTCCATAAGCTGCATGTAAATGTACAGGTAGATAAACCTACACATTTGTTTTCCAGTTCCATGAATATGCTGTGCATGTGTGGTTTTAAGCGAGGTACAAGTCAGGTTGTACATGTGTGAGCACTGTGTATATGTGTGTTGTAGTCATGATAGTGCCGTGTACATGTGCAGTGTTGTTGTAGTACACAGGTACAAATGTACAACCAGAAGATAAGCAATGGTTGTACGGGCATTTGTTAGTGTCTAGATTAACTGAATGTATATGTAGATGGTGCATTGCTGTGCATCCCATTTGCAAGTACACGTATGTTATTCACAACATTGATATGTTAAGCATATTTAAATGCGTTGTGTGCCTGGCCGCATATATATATATATATATACTGATGACATTTCATGTATTTGTATGATAGTTTTAGATTATTCCCAGCACTGAAACTGACAACTGTTAACCAGTATATCAGTAGTGTACATGGATTTTAACATGTTGAGAATGTTGATGGTTGATTTGTATGTAAGTATATGGGAAGTTCGTTAAGGATGAGCAGTGTTACAAGGTGTATATGTTTGCAGGCCTAGGTGAATGGGAATGAATGGTTTACCTGGATGGTATGAACCCTCTGCTTGGGTTTTCTTACTTTTGGGTGAATGTCCAGAAATTTTGTATTTATTGTTTGATCTGTTGAAAGAAATGTTATGCTGTAGAGTGTACACAGAGTTTATTATGAGGTATGCTGAAGGAAGTTTTGGTGACATGCTTAGCTTTTATCCTCACCTGTGTTATCCATGAACAAGAATGTATAGAGAATTGACCAAACTATGTCTTTTTGGTTTTTTTTTTTGTATTGTAAATATACATTGTATGTACAGCTATAATAAATATATGTATTTCTAGGTAGAGCTTTCAATGACAGTCTGTTTCTCAGATGACCGCCTTATTTAAAAAACTGATATTTTTCTTGCTTGCCAGAGGTATTGAAATCAGCACTTTGGGATTTTTTGTTAGTCCTGCATGCTGCCCAGGACGTGCAATTCCATGGACACATATATTGTGTGATGTGACATCATTAAAAACACCTTGGCTATTAGGGCCTGCATATTTTATAACTACCTGTTCGTGCAGTTTTCATCAGTTGAACCATTATTCTCATCAGTTTTGCACCTCGTACTGGTAATATTTGCTCATCATTCATTCTGTAAGTCAATAGCCTAATACATGAATACATCCTGTGAACCCATATGCATGTAGTGATCACATTTTTTTATTATTGCATGCAGCAGTCTGACCGTTTAACTGAATCTATTACACAAGTATCTCAAGGAGTGAATGTGGTGACTAGAGTTAATGAAATAAATTAATAAATAGATGGATGCATTTTGTGATGTTTAAAAGTGTTTGCCAAAAACTGCTTTTAATTTGAAATGTACGACTGGAAATACGGCTTCCTAAAGTGACATGAATATGATTTGCACAGGTGTATTCACAATCCCAATGCAGTTCATGTAACACTTGACAGATATTAGAAAAAAATATTTAGAATCTGATCATGGTTTAATGAAACTGATCTATATTAAGGTACTACACTGCACTGGCATGGTTTTGATGTGCATGGTGTGTTCATAGAATATTTAAATACAAGAAGATATGAGGACATAGTGTTACCCCATGCCAGACCATCCCACTGTAGGTCAAACTGTAAGCTGATATGTGTACATGTTTAAAATACGTTCATTGCATGTAAATACACTTTTTCTTCCAATAAAGATGTCACATAGTAATGTTTGTATTTATTATGATAGATACCGGTATTTAAAAGAAAGAAAAAATAAATAAATGTGTGTGTTTTAATTTATCAAGGCCTTTGTTAATTTTTTCATTTTTGGTATTTCAAATTCAGGTTCACTGTGACAAAGGCTTCTAAACTTTAAATGTGGAGGCCTTGTCAGGAAAATGAAGGGATAAAGGTACATAATGGGGGAGGGGAGGTGGGGGTACCAGCACAATGACTCAAGAAGATATAACCAATGTTGTTGCTGTGGGTTCAAGTCCAGCTCGTGCTGACATGCTCATCGATCGGGCCCATAGACTTCCATGCAGATAATTTCACTAAAAAAAAAACTAAAACTTTTATCCCACCCAACATTCTGATTACACAGGGCATGCATTTCTTGAAGCGGTTGTTGGGTAGGACAAAATTTTCGCAGTCCATCACCTTGCCTGAAGTTGGAAAAAAAATCCAAAGATGGTAGACGTTGATTTGAAAATGTAAACGGCTGTAGTACTGTTGAAAGATGGTTTACCAATGCTGGCTTTGACATATTACATTTCGGGCGTTTTAGGGAATCGTTGAATAGCAAAAATGAGGTAGTGTTCGAGCTGTCTTTTTTTCAGCGTGGAAGTCTATATAACCGAAGCTGGGCGTGACGGTAGGAATGTCCAGCTTGGCTTTGGACTATCGTAGTGTAGTACCGGTAACGTAAATTGGCTGCTGAATGATGCTTTTGGTGATTGTTGTTCAGTCTCAAAAATTTTTACCTATGCGATCACTGGCAGGGCAAAGGAAACCGCAGTGCTCAGAGTAAACCACCGATTCTTGACAAATACTGACCAACTTTCTCACGCTTGACAGATATGAACACCATAATGGTGGAAGACAAGTTGTCTTCATGCTGCGTGAGTTTACGATTATCCGAGTGTCGTTTATTGTTTGTTATCACTAGGAATAGCGAGAGTAGGATATTAGCAAATACTAAGTTCAAGGGACAGCTTCGCTGGGCTAATGGTTAGAGAGCTTCCGTCTCGACATCAGGAGTTAAGGGATCAAACCTGGGTCGGGCCATACCAAAGACTTTAATAATGGCACTTGCTGCCTTGCTCAGTGTTGATACGTTCGAGCAAGGAAGCGGGACTGGTTTGCCCGGTGTCAGTGTAATGTGACTGGTTGGGATGTCATGTCTGGTGTCTTCGGAATGACACTTGGGTAGGTCTACCGGCAGCACAGTAATACCAAGTACATGAACACACACCTAATGACTCCTCATTTTCATATGACTGAAAGATTGTTAAGTACGACGTAAACCCCAAGAATACATACATATAGACATGTACGTAGGCCTACATGTACTCAGTTCGAAGCTGAGACTGAACCAAATCGTTATCTAAGCTGTGATTTGGACGTATTGTACCATAAAATCCCCGTGCATGATTCTTTCAATGGTAAACAGTTTGACTTGTTCCGTGTCAATGTTTCTTTTCAAAATATAGCTTGAACAGGATTCCAGTTAGAACATACAGCACTCAAATCAAACTGGCTTCTCTAAGAGTGAAATAAGTGGAGACAACTCTTGATACCACCTCATATTTCTTCAGTACATAACGAACTTTTGGTCTTGCATAATTAGTAAAGTGAAAGAATACCTTAAGAGCAAGTAGAAAGGTGGAAAGATATCCAAATTTACCTTTACTTTTCAGATACATTTTTATACTCCCCCACCATTAGCATGCTAAAGCGACTTTGTCCTTCTGTCCGTCCGTCCGTATTCGTGTCCGATCTCTAACTCCAACACTTTTCTGCGTAGTTTTAATTTTTGGTGGATACCTACATCCACAGATGATAATGTGCCGCGACTCACATTTGTTACAATTTCCACAGCTGTCATGGTTACCAGATTACCATTTGCCAATGTATACTATATAAATGATATAATTTCATGTCTGGGCTGTAACTCCAATAGTTTTCCACAAAGAGTTTTAATTTTTGGTGGATACATAGATACACAGATGGCGACTCACATGTGTCCATTTTTGCAGTTGTCATGGTAACTAGATAGCCATTTTTCTTATATATACTATATAAATAGATTTGATTTTCGTGTCGGGTCATCATCCCCCCTTAACCAACCCTCCCCCCCCACCCCTCACTTCCTCTGTTTTCCACGCCGATTTTAATTTTTGGCGAATACATAGACAGGTGACGATATGCCCCGACTCATGTCTGTCCATTTTCGCGGTTGTCATAGCAACCATTTTCCTACATAAATAGAACTGATTTCGTGCCCGAGCTAGAATTCCAACTGTTTTCCGCATAAAGTTTGGAGTTGAAGTGGACACCCTTGTTCACTTGCGATGAAGATCCCCCTCAGGAGTTACTCACCACAATACTGTATACATTTCAAACAAATGCATTTGTTCGGGCATATGTTGTGCTCACCTGAACTCTAGTTGACTGAATGAAATGAAGGCTAAATTTTTTGACCATTTTGGGCTGTGAGCCTCACAAACGGCTATTTAATCCAGTATTGGAATGCCTCGAACACCTATACATACACACAAAAAGCAAAGACAGTGGCCAGTTTCGGATACAGTTCTGAGTGGTTCTTCAGCTGAGGTTACTTATTTTTGGGTATGCTTTCGCTTTAAGAAAATAGGTCTTGTAAATTCCGTGGGTGTCAGATACAAAATAGTAAACTCTTGCGTTGATCAGTATAGTCAAATACGCTTGGTCTCATTCAGCGAACACTGAACAAAAGTTTTTATTTTTTCCCCACAATAATAAAATAATAACAAACATTAATAGTGAAGACACATTAACATACTCCAAAAATTATAATACAGTTTTTATCCATTTATAAATAAAAGGAGTCTTAGAGTATTTAAAAATTCTTTATTCTAACAGACCTCAAAACAACCCTCGAACTTGAGTAACGTACTTCAAACAAGCTTCTACAACTACGCTAAAAGGAGAAATATTTTCCCAAGAATAGAAAAACTGAAATAGGTATCGCGTGACTTTCATTATTAAATGTTCAAGCGTCTCCCACCCCCTTTAAAAAACCACAAAAATACAAAACAAAATACCACTTTGACATTCTAAAAACATATAATATATGAACAAAATATATGGTAATATCTTGAATATACATCTGAATATTAACACGCACAAAGGCGAACACAACAATGGGTGGATTTTGTACATTGGAATCTTTGAATTCAAATAGAGTATATACATGTAATTCTTTGTCAGATATACACTGGTAATGTCTCAAAAACAGTCATATTAAAAGACACGTGAGACTTTCGAGATAGACTGGTTTCATCTTCCCTGGATATCATTATGTTATTCATAAATAGATTAAACCGAACAGATAAGTAAGTGTCAAGTTTTAATGCAATTTTAATTCTATATGTAAATTCGTGGCCTAATTTACCATTGTTGCAATTATAAAATCAACTGTTTTAACAGACTTGAATACTTGTTATATATTCTTGTATATACAATATACCGTTAGTAGTGTACTGCGGTTAAAACGTGTAAAATTTGGGAGGAGGAGGAGGGGGAATCCCTACGTATACTGTACTGCATGATACTATACGATACTATACTGTGGTATACTATACTATACTCTACTATGGTATACTATACTATACTGCACACCTCCCCAATGCGGTCGCTGTGAGTTCAAGTCCAGCTCATGCTGGCTTCCTCTCCGGCCGGACGTGGGAAGGTCTGTCTGCAACCTGCGGATGGTCGTGGGTTTCCCCCAGGCTCTGCCCGGTTTCCTCCCACTATAATGCTGGCCGCTATCGTTTAAGTGAAACTTCTTGAGTACGGCGTAAAACACCAATCCAATAAATAAATAAATATACTGTACACCATGCCATGTCATGTCACCATGCCATGCCATGCTATGCAATGTCATAGAGCGTGGACTCAACGACACGACGCCGTCGCAACGCCACCTCTATCGCAGCAAAAACGACGGAGGAAAAATAACTCTACCCTGCGTTTAGTGAGTAACTGTTCGCACATTTAAACAATAATTCATCACTAACTTCATCAAGATATTTATTTTCTCTTCTTTTCAGATGCCCCACTGCTACAGTAAGAATTTCTCATTTCTACTTTTAGTATTCTCGTACTTTGCAATCACTGAACACTTCCTTTTCAGCTGACGTGACAAACACTCTTTCACCATCTTTGTGTATCCTAAGTGAAGAATAAAGAGTTAACAGTTTCTGCCGAACGGGCAAACGATCCTGTATGTATCGGTCGGTAGCCGTTGGAATATTGCTGCTTGTAGATATCGGTAAAATTTTTATGCCGGTATCGTATATAAAACATTCACTACAAACAGCACCCTCTATCATGTCTCTTCCTCGTTGAACAGTCATCCCACATTCTTCAAGCCGACTTGTTTCACCCATCCAGCAGCCCATGTGTCGTTTAGTCTGCGCCCTAACAGTATAGTGTAGTATAGTATAGTATAGTATAGAACAGTGCAGTGCAGTACAGTACGGCACAGCACACTATAGTATACCATAGTATTGAACAGAATACCATAGTATAGTATAGTATAGTATAGTACAGTATAATATAGTATAGATGTAGTATAGTATAGTATAGATGTAGTATAGTATAGTATAGTAGTACAGTACAGTATAGTACAGTATACTGTATAGTATAGTATAGTATAGTACAGTACAGTACAGCACAGTACATTACAGTATAGTATAGTATAGCATAGTATCGTATCGTACAGTACAGTATACATAGGGGATTCCCTCTCCGCCTCCTCCCCAATCCGACACTTTTTGACCGCAGTAAACTACTACCGTTGTCATAGCCTGTAAAACAGTATTATATTGTAAACCTCGCCAATTTCGAATACAAAAGTCTTGCACGGTATAGAGTAAAATCAGAGCAGCGAAAGTGTGATAGTCAGCCAATGGGCACACGTAATCGGTGAAATCCGGCCTCGTATCTCTTTACCTGTCAGGATTTTACTCTAATTGTTCATGTAAATGTTTAAATAGTAACAACTTACACGTGACTCATCAACGTGGTTTAAGAAAAATTAAGTAAAAAGAAAAATGCAGTGAAGTTACCTCGAAATTATTAGACTGCCAGTAATCTAGAATTACTGCAGATGTTGTGTTATCAAATCATTCAACAAAGAACAAAATGAAAACTATGCAAAGGGACCAGGTAAGATAATAAGTTAAAGAGGCACAATAAACAAAATGACTATGCTCGTATCTGACGGGGTATTTGACAGCACAGTGTGGTAAGGTATATGAATAAACCATACAAACAAATAACAAAAATCATTCAAATTCTCAAATATTATAAACCAAAAAAACAGCAAAATAAAATGGATATATCCATATCAACGTTTTGAAATATACAAAATATGTAAAAGGGGCGGGTCGTATGGGGATAACAAGATATACTTACTATATATATATATACAGTATACATATTTATATAAATATATATGTCCTTGATAAGAACAAGGCGACACTGCAGTCAGGATACAAAGATGTAGACAGTTGAGGACTCATTTGATTTTTCATTCTATATATAAATATGTATATTATATTCTAGTATGACCCAATAGCCTCTCACCAATGCGATCGCTGATTTATAGTCCCGTACATGGGAAGGCCTGCAGCAACCTGCGGATGGTCGTGGGTTTACCCCTGGCTCTGCCCGGTTATCTCACACCATAATGCTGGCCGTCGTCGATTATGTGAAATATTCTCGAGTACGGCGTAAAATACCAATAAAATAAATAAATAAATAAATATATTTTGGTATTGAAAAGTCCGCAATCAGGGGAAAACTATTGGCAGTGATATGGCGAATCTGTTTGCAAGTGTAAATCCAACGCTTTAAAACGAACTACAAAGGAACAGATAACAAATAACGGATTCCACATTGCAATGCATGCTTCGTGCTTTTCCCAAGTCTAAACAATGTAAAACACTACATCGTGGAGAGTAAAAGAATCCATTCCTCTGTGCACGTGTTTCATTTGATAAAGTATACTGAAAGCTGGCAGTGTCTTTATGGAATTGCCAATCCATATTTACTTGGGGAGTTAACAGTTTTTGTTGGTCGGGATGTGGGGATTTCTGGAAAGTTCTGCGTCTTACAGGAAATAGAGCGAAACGTTCACAGTGGCTTCTCGGGAAAAAGGACCGAAAGTTTACTTTACCTGCGTCGGATTCACGAGTTCAATGTGCCTTTTTGAGTTTCAGATGGTAAGTTTACAGTAACTTCTTTGGTTGGGACGGAAACACAGCGTCCTCATGGATCTAAGAGTTCCCGGTCTCTTCCTGGGATTATCACACAATGTTCACCATTTCTTTATGGACTTATGAGTTCGCTGTGCTGTGGTTAGGACAAAAAAGTCACAGTAGATTCAAACGCAAACGACTGGAAGGTTCGCAGTGTCTTTATAGATTTCCAGTTTCGCAATATCTTCGTGTGTATAGGGTGGACAGTTCAAAACAGACTGGTGGAAAAATGGACGGAGTCTTCATAGTGCCCTCGAAAATTTACCAGTTCAAAGTGACTTCATCAGTATAGCACCAAAAAGTTAAACTAACTCGTTGGTAAATGGATGGAAAGTTCGCAGTACATTCAAGGTTTTAGGACGGAACTTTTTGCACAGCCTATTTGGGTACAGGCCGGAAAGTTCACAGCTTGTCGGGAATGCAGTGGAAAGTTCCGACTGCCTTTACGGAAAATTCACAGTAGCCTCTTGGGGAAAGGCAGGGGAGCTTCATAGTGCTCTCATGGATTTTCCAGTTAAATAATGGGTATGAAACAGAAAGTTGGCTCGTTGGTAAATGGGCGGAAGGTTCATAGTATAGTTTCTCCGGTTCAGGGCAAAACGCTCATAGTACCTTCGATTGTTTAGAACGGAACATTTACAGCGCCTTCATGGATTTGAGCGGGAAAGTTCAAAACAGATTTTAAGGTATGGAGTGAAAAGTTCGGACTTCCTTCACGCAAAGTTCCCATTGGCTTCTTGGATTTACCAGTTTACAGTGCCGTCATGGATTTATCATTTCCCAGTGCCTTCATGCATTTACTAGTTCACGCGGTGTTTGCATGCATTTACCAGTTCACGATGTCTTCATGGATTTACCGGATCCTACTGGCTTCGTCGATTTAGCTAGTCATTGTGCCTTCATAGATTTACCAGTTTGTAGTGCCTTCATGGATTTACATGGGATCCATCCCGCGGTATTCCATTTGGCAGTGTCATCCTATGTCCACGTGAACACAGATCAGCAAATGTCGATATGACACCTGAGTTATATTCATTGTTTGTTATTCTCACCTTGTTAGTTTTAGAGCAAATGCTTTATATTCGATCACAACAGGATTCGAGAGCAACCTTCAACTGCTTACACTTGCAAATTACATCTCCATTACATGCTGATGAGCAGTTTTTTTTTAGGTTTATGTGACATGGAGATTTTATGACGTCGACTTGGAACTTAAAAATGGACAGCAACACAATCCAGATGGATATTCTGGTATACTGGTGACTGTATCAGCTACAGGCTAATACAGAGGGGAAAGTACAGACTGGGGTGTTCATTCCATTGCTGTCGTTAAACGGAACCAAAAAGTGCCCTATACTCAGTCGAGTGTTCATTCCATCGCAGAAAAAGGGTTCCATATATTAAACTGGTTGTTCGCGACGGCATATAGCTGAACCAACAATGTGCCTTAAACAGTGCTGAGGGTTTCAAGACTGTTCTGCAGGTGACTCGACATTGTGTCCTATACTACAAAACGTCCTATGTTACAAAATGTTCTATGTTACAAAACGTAGTCGGACGCAAAGCCAACTGATTACTCGTCATCGATGTCGTATCGATAAAAACACGCAGCCTGGCGCAAAGTGGACTGCTCATTCGACATCGAAGTTGTGGAGTCAATGCCATGCGAGACAGTAAAAACATGCGCTCTAACGCAAGGGGACTGACCATTCGTCCTCAGTGTCATATGCGATAGTAAAAACACGCACCTGGACGTAAGGAGGACCAAACATTCGTACGCGATTTCATACGCAATAGGAAAACACGCATCGCACATAAGCGGGACTGATAATTCGTCCTCAATATTATGCACGACAGTGAAAACACGCACTCGGACGCAGTTGAGTGATCATTCGACCTCTATGTCATGGCGCTGTTGGTGGATGAGGAAGTGGGAACACAGGCTGGCCAGTCTCTCCCGGTTCACCGTCCGCGTGTAATCATCACCCCCGGGGAACGCGTAAGCCTCGGGCAGTATCGCGCATTTCTGAAGCTTAGGAATAGCGGCGCAGTCCTCCAAGATGTCCCGAATGTCCCCAAGGGGTGGTGGAGTGAAGCTCTTGATGCACAGAACCTTTAGGTCTTCACATTCCTGACACTTCTGGACGATCTGTCGAAGGGCTGTTGGGCTAAAGCTGCAATAAGACACAGAGAAACATACAAGCTGGCGCATGGCGTCCAGCAAGCTAAGACACGTCCCCGAGAGATACTTCAGATTGTTTCGGCTCAAGTTCAATTCCATCAGACAACTCGACGACGGCCATTGCAGCAGAAACTCTAGATCCGATTGGCTGAGCCGACAGTCGCGTAGATTCAAATAGACCAATGAAATATCGAGATCAAACAGGAGCAGGGCAAGGTTGTCTTTGAGGTTGCACGAGGACAAGTTGAGCTTCTGTAAGTTGGCGAGGCTCTTGAGGGTGAGGTTGAGCTCGTAGGCCGCGTTCTCGTGGACATCCACGTGGACTGTATTCGGCAGGCTGATGGCCATCATATTCGGCAAAAGGAGCAGACATTCTAAGAGAGAATCGAACTTACTCAAATCGTAACACAATTCCTGATCTTCAAATTCCACGTGAGTGATTTTCTGAAAGGTAAAACCGAAACAGCTAATCAAGCATGATGTTATTTCTTACTAGTGTCTCCCAGATTGACATTTAAGAGGACATTCTGGAGATTTCTTTTAGCAAAAAATCCGTATTCGGCGATCAAAAGTCTATTTTAGAAGTATTGATTTTCCGAAAATATTACACACGTAAATGTACTAATTATAGTGTTAAAATGATTCTTAAAACGACTAGCATTATAAATTTGACAAACTTTACTACTCATGCACTTTGAACGGTAACACGCACACAGGTGAGACCCATATTTTTTTGAAAGGTAACGATTTGGACCGTTCTAAAATAATAGGTAAATTTGTTTGGATTTGCACTGATATATTTTTACCAAAAATCTCCAACATAGTCGCCTGAAGTGATGGATTTTATTTTTTTCCTTTTCATGGACCCTTGGTTTAAAAGGGAAACAGACTTGCATTGTTTTCCACGTGTTCCTAAATGGTTCGTTAGGATCTTTTTGAGTATTTCTTGGCGCTTTAAAACATATTATAACATTCATCCACCTAAAATTAATTGTCAGGTCAGACAATGCAACTGTCAGTAGAAAACAACAACTGGTTTTGCATAGAAAAGAAGAATAGCGCAAGTGGAAAGGGCATTTAAGTCTCTACGCCTGTATATGTCCTGCTTAAATTATATTACTTATCTTCACATGTAAGTTACGACAATCGTAGGCGCCAATCATGGGCCATTTTTACAAATCTTCATAAAGCAATTTTCCGTAACTTTTCTGGTAAATGGCGTCGCCTTAAATGGCACTATAACCCAGACAACGTGTTTATGAATAAAGTTACGAGTAATATAACTGACGAAGTTTTGTGAAAGTGGCCCCTGATCTGTATTTACATAAAAAATTGAAAGAATACAAGCCGATGAACATAATGAACCGGAACCAACTTGTCTGTTCTCTCCTCGATCAGCTATCAGATGTCCACAGTTAAAGTAGTTTCTGTTTCTGTGCTCTTAGTGCTCTTAGTGCTCTTGTAAAAGTCGACATCGGAAGACCTCGGATCAAACCCAGGTCGGGTCATACTAAAGACGTTAAAATTGTTGCTTGTTGCTGTCTCGCTTGGCACTCAGCGCTGAGGGGTTAGAGCAAGGAAACATGACTAGATGGCCAGTATAATGTGACAGGCTTGGTCTGGTGTCTTCAGTATGACCCTTCAGTGGCGGTAGCACTTTTGCGGTATGGTCAAATGTAGACAAAGAATATGATCAAACAGGCACCTAATGACTCCTCGTCCTCTTACGACTAAAAACTTAACTAAGACGTAAAATACCAATCATACATACTTGAAAAACTTCATGACTTGGCTGATTTACACGACACAAAGAGACAAAAAAAATCCTAATGGTTCGTACAGCTCTGCGAAACTCGTTTCTTTGTTTGCACAAGATTGTCAAGGTTTATTACAAACATTACCCAAACAAAGCCACCATTCTGTCAGACCTTTTGTTATCGCCGAGAGAGAATAGACAACGCATTTACATGTCTTTCGGGCGTGCTACGATTACAGGAATGTACTAATGGCTATTATACAGAACACAAATAATCGGCTGATCATCGCCTCACTTGCTGGGTGTATCTGTTTGCCTGTATACACGCATTTACGTGAAAACAGTCTAAGTGTATTACTCAGTTTCAGGCATCGACCATTTGCAGCTTGTAGTTCAAACAAACATCCAAAGTAAATATTTTGACATAGACTGATGATGCTGACTGACAGTGTTTCCTGTATACCCACAGCATTAATCATGTTGTCCACGAGGGTGACAGCTGTCGATAAAAACAGACCTGTAGACATGATTACTGGATTACTTATTCCAATCCGCCTTTTTGATCTTGTAGCTAATTAAAGATGATTTATTTACTGCTAATTCAAGAATGTCGAACAATCAGAAGAATCACAGTTAAAAACAACTGATTGAGCAGGTTTACGCTGATAAAAATGGTCTTTTTACATTCGGCTTCTGATAGGCAGGAGTCTTCGCCGGTTTTGTTCGTCACGCATCCAGTTTTGCCGATGTTTCGTCTGATTTGTCCGTAACGTTTCCAGTTTTGTCAATGTTTCGTCTGATTTGTCCGTAACGTTTCCAGTTTTGTCAATGTTTCGTCTGATTTGTCCGTAACGTTTCCAGTTTTGTCAATGTTTCGTCTGATTTCTTCGTCACGCTTCCTGTTTTGCCAGTGGTTCGTCTGATTAACCCTTCCAGTCTTGCCCCATTGCTTCGTTACATTTGTTCCACAGGCTTAAAAGTGTAGCTAACGTTTCGTGTGATTTTGTTCGTCACGCTCCCAGTTTTGCCTTTGTTTCGTCTGGTTTGTTCGTCACGCTTCCAGTTTTGCTAATGTTTCGTTTGATTTTGTTCGCCACATGGTTTTGGTTTCTGGCTTTGTCAGTGTTTCGTCCGAATTGTTCGTCACGTTTCCATGTTGTTAGTTTTTTTCGTTTGATTTGTTCATCACGCCTCTATACTTTTGCCAGTGTTTCATCCGACTTGTTCGTAACACTACCGATTCTTAGGACAGTCTGTTTATTTTTGTTACAGTCATGTGGTCATGACCGGCTCCTGATCGTGTTTATCTGAACTATTTTGTACGTATAATCAAGTGCTCGTCATATCTCCACAACATGGCAGTTAAGAGTTTACGCAGCCTAGTGCTCTTCATGAAACCCCTCTCTTAGACCTGTACTCAGGTGACCTAACTGGTCCACGGTGTGTGGTCTTGAGTGCGGTACGCTGTAAACCTCATTGCCTAGTGGTAATGATAGATGTTTCAGCTAAGTATAGCACCGTACCCGGGGATCCAGGAGTTGTGGAAGAGCTCTGAACGGAAGGACGATTTCTGCGATTGGCTGGGACCACAACTTCCGGCAGACAAACCGGAAGGGGCTGTAATGTTGCAAGGCTAGGCCAATAGGCACGTCGTCTAGGGTAATCTTACAATCCCACATCACTGTGATGGGACCTGTCAAGAAGGAGATGGACATTTATTTGTTTATTCATTTGACTCAAGATAAACGCCTTTCTCGCGAATGTTTGACTCATATTTTGGCAGTGCGGTTTATTAGTGGAACCCGTCGAAAAGCACTGCGCCTCACCAGATGGATTCGAACACGCCACACCACAGGCCAAGGGTTGATTAATATTCTATTCATGGGACAAATGCCAAATACAGAAAAAAGACGAAATTCATACCGAGCCTTTATTAGAAATTTTTTTCAGTCATTTAAAAAACGCAATTTCAGCACAAATGGGCCTTTTGGTGTTGGGACCCTAAGCCAATATATTCAAACTCAAAAGTTTGATTTATAAGTTTTATAAGATTTATAAATTTTAGAAAATTTTGCAGCCAGTAAATTATACATTGTCATATATAGGAGCTTTTCAAATGGTCTCGGGCAGATTACTTTAAAGATATCTTCAGATATAATTTACGACGAGTATATAACAATAAAAATACCCATCTAAAACAAAAACAACAAATAATCAGTTATTGCAACACAGTGTGAAAATCTAGCGACCTACCTATTTGACTACCATGTTTGATGTAAATGTCCATGCTGGAGTAGATACATCCAATACGATTGATGTACGCTGGACTTTGTCTAGGGAAATGTCTGAAACGAAAACAAGAAAACCCGTGGGTCGTATCTGAATTACATCCGGTTACTATTTATTAGCGATTTATATACATGTGGAATCTGACATACGGCCTTTATGTCATTATCAATTTACAAGAAATTTATTGGTCGAATATTGCATATGATTAAGCCTAACTCTTGTGGTGAGATAAATATATTAGTGATATATTGCTCAACCTGTTGGCCTGACATACATCTACATGGTGTTACCAACTTTTCGTTGATCAAATGTTACCCAGTGTCATAAACTGATAATGTTACATATCTGGAATATTTGCAGCAGTTGAAAAAAAATCACACTGTCTATTAGTACTGAAAAGGGCCTCCGTGGCTCAGTTGGTTGGCGCGCTAGCGCAGCGTAATGACCCAGGAGTCTCTCACCAATGCGGTCGCTGTGAGTTAAAGTCCAGCTCATGCTGGCTTCCTCTCCGGCGGGAAGGCCTTGCCAGCAACCTGCGGATGGTCGTGGGCCTCTGCCCGGTTTCCACCCACGATAATGCTGCAGCCGTCGTATAAGTGAAATATTCTTGAGTACGGCGTAAAACACCAATCAAATAAAAAAAATGAATAAATACATTAGTACTGAAATGTTCTTGCACACAATATAAAGCAACAGTTAAATAGCATGTAGACGAGTGTGGTCAACTACTACTGGACATGACTTGACTGAAATTGGCTACGACTTGGTCTGGAGTTGGCGTGAGAAAAAGTCAATCTGGTTCTGCTAGCAAAGGCACGGCTTCAACTCCGCAGAGAACGCTAAGCTATGGTTGGTGGTTGTCTCCACTGACGTGAATGGCTTGCGTCTCAGTTTGTGCCAAGACATGAATGAAATTAACAAGAAATCACAAGAAGAATGCTCACCTATAGTCTGTGAGATCATTTCGTGGATACGGACAGCCCGTCTGTCAGAATACTTCATCCACAGGATCGGCAGGCGGGATAACTCACGGCAAACCTTCCGGTCTGATCAATGACACGGGTGAAGAAAAACGGACATACATCTGAGCTCTGGTGCTTTATCAAGAGGAAAAGTTTCTTAGGCAGGAAACTAACTGATCGCCGGATTCCACCACTAACTTAATGGCATTGGTGAAGTAAAACGGTGATAAATACTTAGCGATTCCACAGGTACCATAATGGGCTGAGATGACGTAAAACGATGGTAAATACTTGCGATTCGACTAGTACGTTAATGGTTTAAGTGAAGTAAAACAGTGATATATACTTGTCGATTCCACGAGTACCTTAATGGTTCTGATGAAGCAAAACGGAAATTACTATTTAGCGATTCCACAAGTACCTTAATGCCATGTGCAAACTAAAACGGACACTACCGTGTTCTCTTGTACTTATTCATAAAGAAAAATTTCTGCGGCAGGACATTAAATTGTTGTCCCAGCACTCCATTAACATAGCTAACACTTAAGCCCAAATTTTCAAGGAGAATCAGGAAACTTTGTGAAACCCACGCCTGTATACTCGAACAAAAATGGAGTTAAATTATTAAGAAAGCAATATCTTAGCCCCACCTCACCCCTGATTCTTTTCTATACATCTGTCAAGGACGGTGTTAAGGTCCACAAAGCTCCCCTTAAATCAAGATATTTAAGTGTTCATTACTGGATAGGGTTGCTATAGTTAAAACACTTATGGAATTTTGGCATTTACTGTATATTTGAGTCCACTGAGCTCTCACCTGTCTCGAATCCAGTTACATCAATGACATTTAACTTCGACTCTGGTCTTAGAGTTAAAATGCCTAATATTATACTGTCCACGAGGGACATGCTACCAGCGCCGTCTACCGGTGCAGTCAGGTAACCTGGGTCTATGTACTCTTCCAAGGGCAGACAATTGTAGATATTGAAGACCTCTAGCGGCCAGGTGGAGACCAGGTAAGTAACGGCCTGTAACTCTCGCAGGAAAATCGCCTCCATCAGCACAGTGGGGTAGAGGCTGGTAGGCAGCTTGGGGACCTGTCCACGCCGTATGGTTGTCGGATCACGCACCAGTTTGGAGATACACATTTGAAGCAAGTACCTGATGCAACACAATACACGGGCATTACTGGATAGACATCGTTACGAACAACATACATTGGCATAAATCGCTCAAGAAGAAAATAACAATGAACAATGTACGCTAGAAACCGACGACAGCGGTATAGGCCTACACCAGTTGGTATGTCACAAAATTTAAGGGCACAAAATTCGCAAATTTTGACAACTTGATATTGAATTGTCCAGGTGTTACTCCAGTCATGACATGCCTCCACTTTTCCTACCATTTTCAAGATATTTATATACTTTTGAAAGGCTAAAAAAAATAATAAATGCTTTTTGTATTGGAATTTAATTACCGGTGCCAACCCTACATTTGAGTTGATATATGGAAACGATCATTAACTATAATACTGATATATTTCAACAGACTTTTGCTCCACATGATATCATATCCCTGGCATAGGTATTTACAGTTTTACTATGAATGATATATTCAGACATAGCTGCGTGAATTTTAGTTTTCCAACTTCACTGTGTTTACGTGTGATCAGTGAAAATCTGTGGAAATCTAAATCGTGACATCTTGGAGAGCAGAGAACATAATTATCCAACGCAATCCTTTCTCTCGAAGAATGCAGAAAATGGTGTATTTATAGATTTGCCGGAACGCTCTGCTTCAAACGTATAGCACACAATGTATCGTGAGAGCAACTGTTAGACAAATCACCACGCCAAACCTCCGACACAAAAAACGAGTTTGTTGAGTCTTGGCCAAATACCAGTGTCTTTTGTTTCCGGTGTGGAGGATGCGGTTATACTGGTACATGCCTTAGGCCTTGCATGTGGGTTTGTCCTAATCAACGTCGCTATTGTACCTTTGTCACCTTTGGTAAAGATATCACTCCAAGCACATGATTAAGCTTGTAATCGTCCTTTTTTTGGTTTACACTTGAGACATACATATGCTTATATCAGAACGTCCTGAGATCTTTACTGTACATCTACTAAAGATATACCTCAAAGCAAAGGCTTCTAGTCATGTTTTGCACCTCAGGTACGCATAAGAAAGTCTGCTTTACATCTGCTTACGATATGCTTATGTTACAGTTCACTTGCTTGCAATGGCGTTTGTCCACTTTAGTAGAATGTCTTTAAATGTTTCTGTGCACCAGTGGAGAAAATCTCTCCGCTTTTAAAGGAGAAGAAAAAAATAAAAAAAATAAAAGCATACGCTGAAAAGAGCACATTTTTTTCTATCTGGTGGTGCCTGCTGCATAATTTGGCAATTTTTCCTCCCCATACTCGTAAAGCTTGAAAACGGCAAAGCTGGCATAAATCACTGAGTCCATGGCATCCTACATCTTTAACACCCTGTAATTTATGCTGGGGGGGGGGGGGGGGGAGGGAGGGGGGTGTTCCCTCTCAGCACAACGAGAGTCGTACTGTTCGCTACCTTGTGGGAAGAAGAGTTCTACCGGAAACGTACGAACTGCACTTCGGCGGTTTCCGACGGCAATTCTCCTCCTAACACAGAGGACTTCAGGGACTAGTTCTTAGGCAAAATGGAGTCGCCCACAGCGGATGTTGGCGCTGACTTTATCAACTTGAGGTACATATTCGATTTATTTATTTATTTATTTTATTTTATTTGTGTTTTACGCCGTACTCAGGAATATTTCACTTATACGACGGCGGCCAGCATTATGGTGGGAGGAAACCGGGCAGAGCCTGGGGGAAACCCACGACCATCCGCAGGTTGCTGAGATAGATATTAGAATTTTTATGACATGCACCTGCGAGAAAATGCATACCCTTTTCAATGGCATTTGATTGATATATAAATTTTCTTCTCCTTTGAACTTGCCCAGATTTGATGTGCTTAACATCGGTTATTATATAGTAACCATGTAGGCCTACATAATCCTTCTTTATGAATACCTTGTTTCAGACTGCAGACATACATATCGTAGATATAAAAGCCATTTTGATGAGTTCAAAATCAACAGATGTATACATACCTGGGTGAGCAGACAGCATCACCATTTTTATCTTTGGAACAAACAAGATGGCCGCCGTCATCGTAACAGAGATGGTAGACATAATGGCTGTCCGTCATCCAGAGCGGGTGGCGATCGACAGCCTCGTTCATGTTGAAGTTCCTGCCCTTGTAATCCACATCCTCCATGACATCGGTCATCGCCATTTTGACGAGCAGGGAAGTTTATCTGCCAACGGGAAGTTATTCGACGAAACTAAAAATTCATAATCTGATGTGAAGACACCGTAAACATTCTTCACGCGGGCTGTGCAATATTTCAATACTTAATGTATTATCATCCTTGAGGATTCCTGCAACCTATTTGGTCAGTTATGGCAAAGGTCACTTATGGCCAATTATGATAGATGGCTTTGACCAACGAGGTCAAAGGATCGAATCCCACTCTAGACAGATACATGGCTAAGCACGGTGGATTCTAGCTTCCACTTCGTTTTTTCATACTATGTTGCAGAATATGGATAGCACAGTTATCCAATAGAATGACATGCAGGAAAAGTTGGCAGGCGATAAAAGTCTAAACATCAAAATGTATATTACGTGTACATGTGTATATAACTTACTATAAGAAAAACGATGTGATATGTACACACATATATACGGTAGGTGTGTAAAATGAGTATTTTGTAACATCAGGACTTCAATGCAAGATTGTGTACATTCCAAACATCATAAGACTGGGATCAGTCTGCTTCCCATGGTTTGGAATGAATGACAGTAGTTCCTCTGCGCAGCTACTGAAAATTAGGTCTCCTATGCTTCAGCTAGTATCATGACGCGCGTCTAAACCAGCTGTGGAAATACTATCGCCTGACGGCGAGCCTTCCACTGCGTAGTTGTATGAGATTTTACGCGGAGACGACTGGGTCAGGAACAACAACAACAACATGGGCTGCCAACATTTAATCATTTCACACATTAATAATGTTTGTCTGTTAATGCTCGGAACTTTGATTGCACAATCTCTTATAGGGTGGTGATAATCGGCCACCTATATGAATGGATGCCAGCATAACGTACAGTGTAGCCCTACCTTAGTGGAGAGAAGCCCTTTCACGTAGTCCATCGACTTAGCACGAGAAGGTTATCCCAGGGTTAGCGCTGTAGCACTGAGCTCGCTGCATCCCGTACCGTCAACAACTTAAGAAATGTTGGCGGGCCACCAAAAAATAAAACGGTTGCTAGGCGTGATTAGGGACCGTCTGCAATTATCTCAACACATACAATGACGAAGATGTAGTGGTTTCTCACTTCTTCAATTTTTAACGTGTTATTATATATGTAGATAGCTATTATGTGTAAATCAATGTTGTAATAAACATTCCCCATCTAGTTTGTTAAAGACTGAAGACAATAATGACCCCTGCGTAATTGTTTAAACGTACTAAAGAATATAGATGGGTGTTTTCTACAAGCCTTAATTTGAAGCCTTAAAATAAATAGGATCAACACTTCTATTTTATAGCTTCAAGAATGGATGAATAAATTCAATTAAAAGTACCACAAGTAAACAACAAGGCTCTTGTTTCTTTATATTCCGTCGTGATATATGACCAAGATGAATGTTAACAGCGATGTATAACGCCAACCTACCCCTATCAAGAGCCACACAAAAACACTAGCGAACAAACAAACAAACAAACAAATCAGATTCACTGTGTTGTTTCATCACAGCTTATTTGCATACAGTTTGTGATTAACAAGACCCGTAAGTTATATCGGAATATCGGGAAACAAAATAATAATAAGTAATAATGATAATAATAATACTAAGAAGATAATGATGACATCAATTTTCTATTGAACGATCGTCTCCTGTGCAGAAATTTCTTCTTTTCCTCTTTGGGACAGCCACAGTCACGGTATGTGACTGAAATACCGATAAATGATGATGTTTTTACACACTGGTGGTGTTCCTCTCATTTTTTTTTAGATTTCTTTGAAATACTTTGACTTACTCCGCTTCTCTGATGAAGATATCACCCGGTAACAAGATGGCGGTAACGTTCGTCACTCTGTCATGGCGCTGGTCACCATTTATTAGTACAAATGAAAACATGAAGCCTTAGCCTAACGATCTACAATTGGCTAACCAATTTTACACGTGTATTATTCTAAAGGACACTTTGTTTGTTAATTTATATGTCAAAAACTAAATTTACATATACATTCGATTAACGTCTTCTGGAAAATAGCTACTAAGCTCCCATCAGTTGACAGTAGCCAATGATGTTACTTTTTCAAGTCAATTACTATATACATACCATCCGTGAGATAGTTTAAGTCAGTTGTATATCCTGATTGGTGGAACCTAATTCATTATCAGATTATCAAATTTCATATCATCATATTTGCTCCCGGGATTATCAAGTGTTTATTATAATGGCCGTTATACTGAGTGCATTATCATGATGGGCATTTTCATTAACTTCCTAATCATTAACGCTATAACCAGTATCGGTACGAATCTGATAGTTAATGATAGGCAATAATTTGAGCTATTCTTGGTTTAAAAAAAGACAAAGATAGAGATGAGCGAATATGGATTTTTTGTCAAAAATCTTCGGTATCGCCCTGGAATAAAATACTCTTAAAGGGTGCATGTCCTTAATCCTGACCTCAGGTTTGAAGATAAGCGCTAAACTTCTTCTTCGTCACGACAATAATAATAAGTACGCATTGTATTAAAAGACAGTCAATGTCTGGACACACATGTAGCACTTACAGTTCTAAAGTAAAGAGCAGTGTATGATTCAGGGGCCAATGTAGTTCCAATATTCTGGTGGGGATAGGCCAACTGGAAGCGGTATCCATACAAAGGCATATAACGGATATTGACAGACATGTTTTAGCAAGTTATTCGTGACACACAGCTGACAAACACGAGACCAAGTAATGGTGATTTGGAGCAGTTAACTGACGGCAATAACGGAAATGTAGATTTTAGCAAATAGAAACCAGAAAGAATCTGCCTAAGTTAACTTATAAGTACTTAACAGTGGCTGTGACGATAACACCATAACGTCATGTTCTGGAGTTGAGGACTCAACATGGCTTTTCATAAACAAGCGAACGTTTGAGTATGACGTAAAACAATAACTACATGTAAACAAACAAATAAATAATATCGATACAGCAAATCCTGTAAGATTAATGGAAATAGCTTTATTAAAAAGACTTGTTATACAGCCTCGTCTGTAAATTGTAGCTGGACAAAATCTGAATCAGGACGAGAACTTGACTCATTAGGACTCGGCGCGCAGTCCATCACATACAGATGTCAGTCTTCAAGTGCAACTTGCACATTCTCTACATCTCTACATTCTCTACGATATAACCTATTGCTGCCAGTCAGAAATTGACTCACCTAGTGTGTTTCTGATGGTTTGGTAAACATGATAAATTTTTTTCTTTACGCACAAAAACCGGTACAACCAAAAGTATGATGCACGTACGTTTTGCATTCAGTCAAAGTTGACATATCCAGGTGCATCCTCTGGTGACGTCAGAAAACGGAAGTGTTCCGTGTACAGGATGCAGTGGCCGCCATTTTGTCTATATGCTATTGAGAAACACCGACAGTTCCTTTCGCAGACATCTGCGCACTCTAATGAGCTTGCACCGGAATAAAATTCCATGCGCGCTGATGGGTAAATCTCGTCACGTGACATGGCATTCCACATACGAGCGGCTTTCATACCTGCAAAAAGAGAAAAACGAAAAGACGAGGACATGAGTTAACCATTTGAAAAATATATGCGAAGGAGAGTTCAAATAACCCATGTATTTTTTCTCTACAAGGATCTCATTTACTCGTATAAAGACCTCTATGGTAGCCTAATGGTTAGAGCGCCCACCTCAAATCGGGGGACCTGATATAAAATACTGAGAGGCTCGAGCAAAGATACAGGAGTGCATGGTTAACCCCGTGTCAGTAGAATGTGACTAGGTGGAGTGTCATGTGACAGCAGCATTTTCGCGGCATGAACTCACCCTGTCAGAAGAAGACACAGTATATGTATACACACCTAATGCCTCCTCGTTGTTACATGACTGAAAAATTGTTCAGCACGATGTTAAACCCCAAACGTACGCACATACTTCATACTCGCATACAACCGTGTAACAGAGGATTCTTTGCCTGGACTGTAGATTTGGTTTATGTCTTGATGTTGTTACACAATACATGGAAAAGGGCTCAACCAAGAATACGGTTTTAAGGCAAGTGAAGAAAGTTATGACAAAAACATGGGGGAAAATCATGTTTAAGGCATATTTTATGTCTTTCAGTTAATACAACTCTTCTGTTTTATGCATATTTTCTGATGACATCACTACTGCAGAGTGCTTAGTTTCCGGACTGACCGCTGAAACCTATAGGAGAGTATAGACTGAAGCCATGGCGCTATAGGGGCCTCGTAAATGTAATTGCTACCATTTACGCATTTACATGGACAATACGAATAAAACCGTAAAGTTTTTATTATACTGTAAAATAGTAAATTTAATTGAGTAAACTGACAAGAAACCGGATGTCACTGGTTACTTGTGAACATTTATCAACTTTCACACTGTCGTCGCTACTCTGGTTTTATTCTCTATGCTGTACGTCTTTCACACTGTCGTCGCTACTCCGGTTTTGCTCTCTATGCTGTACGTCTTTCACACTGTCGTCGCTACTCTGCCTTTACTCTCTATGCTGTACGTCTTTCACACTGTCGTCGCTACTCTGCTTTTACTCTGTATGATGTACGTCTTTTATATTTCATCTCTTTATAAACCAGGATTTTACTGGTGCACTAAGCATCCTCGAGACCCGCTGCTTTTGCAAGGCTTTCATGTTGTTGTTCATTGAATGTGATGACAGCAAAGCATTTTGATTAATTCTAAAATAGTGGGAATCTAATATTTTACGACTATCATCACTACACTAACGGATTTCATCAGTCTAGTGTTTTACCGTTGAACAACAATAAAACTTAATGTTATTCACAATTCATACAGCTGGGCTTTCCAAGACAACACTGAACATGATCAGTAAGAGGCTATTAGAGGCTTACCTTTCTCACACAAAGTGTACATGTTCCAGGCATTACAGATTACATCGTAAGCCCAAAAGTCACTCAGGGATCCATAGGGCGCTGTGTACCACACTTTATTGACAACGGCAACACAGAATTCAGAGTTAAGGTGATTTGGTTCATCGTGATACCAGGGTATTATATCGTCATTGGTAGTCCCATCCTCCCACAGGTAACGGCTTTCTATATTAACGGATAGAAAAACATACCTCCGTATAGTATTTCGAGTCGTCCTACACTCAGGTCTCTCGTTAAAAAAACGGCGCCCCACGTCAAAAGCTTTGAGGCCCACGTTAAAAGATGGACGTTCATAAATGTGATAAATAGATAGAACGACTGACTTCTAGAGATGGATCTTCTCTAAAACGACTGAGAGATATATAATGTAGGTTATATCTACGTGTTGCGTGGGTCGACTGCCTGATGTTTCGTCGAGAAGATCAATATTTTTGTCGACACGAAATATTATTCATCCGGTCGAGGCGCAGACATATGGAACATTAATTAAATGTATGGTGCTTCATGTTACTGCATATTATATCTAGGGTATAGAATCTAAAATTCGGAAAACTAATGGGCAAATTATCGCATAAAAACAACGTACACAGTTTCCTCATTACTTTATACAGGCGTCCTGTTTTCTTGGAGACTAAATTGAGATCTGAACTAATATAAAACCAGAAATGTCAAGCATACAAATATGCATGCTGCAAGTCATGTTTACCGTTCTTTTTGTTTGTTGCTCCCAGCCAAAACCCTTCAAAATGATTCTCATTTTGCATTAGCTGACGGACCAAGTTCAGTTCTGTAGTTGAGTCCAGCTTAATCAAATGTCCACCTAACGATCGACACAAACAGGACGCTTCCAGTTGATGGCCGTGAAAGTCAGGGAAATAATAACAGCTCCCTGTCTGCTCGTAACACGACCACGTGGGTTCATTGGAAAAGACGCCTGTGGGAAACTGGAGAAGTAAAAACGGTATTATAAAATGGTAAGACCATTCAAATGAAAAGTAACGAGATATAATGAGAAAATTATACTGTAAAATAAAATTAAAAAATGGCCGATGCAGAGGGAGAAATGAAATTTTCTCAAGTAAATAAATAAATAACAAAGGCAATGGTCATCGAGTAGCTGTATGTTGCCCTCTGATGAAAAGAGAGTGACCTTTTCGTGGACATGTAAGTGGCTGTCAGTGAAAAGGTAATGGTCATCAGTAGTTGTATTTTACACTTTGGTGAAAAGAGAGTGACCTTTTCGTGGACATGTAAGTGGCTGTCAGTGAAAAGGTAATGGTCATCAGTAGTTGTATTTTACACTTTGGTGAAAAGAGAGTGACCTTTTCGTGGACATGTAAGTGGCTGTCAGTGAAAAGGTAATGGTCATCAGTAGTTGTATTTTACACTTTGGTGAAAAGAGAGTGACCTTTTCGTGGACATGTAAGTGGCTGTCAGTGAAAAGGTAATGGTCATCAGTAGTTGTATTTTACACTTTGGTGAAAAGAGAGTGACCTTTTCGTGGACATGTAAGTGGCTGTCAGTGAAAAGGTAATGGTCATCAGTAGTTGTATTTTACACATTGGTGAAAAGAGAGTGACCTTTTCATGGACATGTAAGTGGCTGTCAGTGAAAAGGTAATGGTCATCAGTAGTTGTATTTTACACTTTGGTGAAAAGAGAGTGACCTTTTCATGGACATGTAAGTGGCTGTCAGTGAAAAGGTAATGGTCATCAGTAGTTGTATTTTACACATTGGTGAAAAGAGAGTGACCTTTTCATGGACATGTAAGTGGCTGTCAGTGAAAAGGTAATGGTCATCAGTAGTTGTATTTTACACTTTGGTGAAAAGAGAGTGACCTTTTCATGGAAATATACGCGGCTGTGGCTCAGGTTCTAGCGATCTTGATTACGCGACCATGAATGAGTCCTAAATAAGCCTGAATAAAGCATCACTTTGATTTTGATGTCACAAGGAACTTTAATTCTTGGCCATTATCAATATTTATGTCACTTACCTGAAGAATAACTGTAGTAAGCAGGATAGCCAGAGGTCCTCGTCTGAAGTTCATGGTATCTCTTCCTTTGATGCCCGCCCTGGACTGCTGAAGCAGCAATCTTACCCTTGCATTCCTTCCGAACAAAGATCAAAAAGGAAAAAACATCCAAACGTTACTGGTATCCAATGAGAGCTCGACCTCTGATACTAATTAATTTCACGCGTGATTACGCGTGATTACGACCATAAACAGTTTTCCTTTTCAACGGAAACAGTTGTATGCGTATTTACATAATTCGGAACATGGCTGCTCACCCGCAGGGCGGAAATGTCACTCAGCGTTTGCTCAGGACTCCTGTTCAAGCTTTTGTTTGTCTGTAAATGGTGTAATATTAGAACAAAACACGTATAGATTACCTATCGGGATTCATCTGGAATGGTTCATGCTCGTGGAAAACTTGCATGGTTTGTCTCTTATTGCCAACCCGCTTCTCCAGTTGTTGTCGTTGACCGGTGTCGCACAAAATAAATGTTGGTGTGTCAACTTCAAAGGCTTTAACCAGTTAGCGGGCATGTTCTTCATCTGCCTGATGACACGGTAATCAGAATGGCAATAAAGTAGGTTACACACGCGATGTGTGCAGTCAATAAGCCATGTAAATGCAGTGTGTTTTATGATACACACACAGCCCATGCTCGATTGTAATGGTCGCTTTATAGATCAATAACGAACGCATCAATAATAAACCTTCGTTAATACAATACATTGCCGTCTTGCTGTGTTTAATCTCGCTTAAACGGGTCAAAATGGGTACCAATTAATAAGGGAATAAAAGCCTCGAAATATCGTTAATCAACTTTTCAGATAATATTTCATGTTTCTTAACATATTCTTGGCCATGTCTAGTGATGGAAGTAATGGCTAATGATAGCATCAATAGCTAGTGATGACAGTAATTTCTAATGTTGACAGGAATTGCTAGTCACGACAGAAATGGCTAATGATGGCACTGATGGCTACTGATGACAGTAATGACTAATGATGGCAGCAACGGCTAGTGATGGCAGTAATTGAAACTGATGGCAATAATGGGACGTGATGACAGTAATGGCTAGTGATGACAGTATGTGCTAGTTACGACAGTAATGGCTATTAATGGCAGTGATGGCTAGTGATAACAGTAATGGCTAATGATGACAGTAATTGCTAGTGATGGCAGTAATGGCTAGTGATGACAGTATGTGCTAGTAACGACAGTAATGGCTATTAATGGCAGTGATGGCTAGTGATAGCAGTAATGACTAATGATGGCGGTGATGGCTAGTGATAGCAGTAATGGCTAATGATGACAGTGTTGACTAGTTATGGCACTGATGACTTGTGATGACAGTAATAGCTAGTGATGACAGTAATGGCTACTTATGGAAGTAATGAAAGGTGCTGGCGGCAATGGCACGTGATGGCAGTAATGGCTAGCTATCACAGTATTGGCTAGTGATGACAATAATGGCTTTTGATGTTAGTGATGGCAGTAGTGGCTAATAATGACAGTAATGGCTAGTGAAGACAGTAATGGCTAATGATGGACTGATAACTAGTAATGACAGTTACTGCTAATGATGCCTCTGATGGCTAGTGATGGCAGTAATGGCTGATGAAGACACAAATGGTTATTGATGACACGGGTGGCTAATGATGGCAAGTAATGGCTATTGGCAGCTGTAAAGGCCTGTGATGGGAGTAACGGCTATTAAAAGGGTTGCTAGTAAAAACAGTGATGACCATTGATGGCACTGATGGCCAGTGATAACAGTAATGGCTTCTGATAGCAGTAAAGCCTAGTAATGACTGCAATGGCTAATGGTGGCACTGATGGCTAGTAATGACAGTAATTGCTAATGATGGCAGTAATGACTAGCAATGACGATAAAGGCCAAGGAGGGCACTGATGTCTATTAAAGAGAGTAATGGGTAATAATAACAGTAATGGCTAATGATGCCACTGATAGCTAATTATGGCACTAATGACTTGTGATGACAGAAATGGCTAGTGATGACAGTAATGGCTAGTGATGACAGCAATGGCTAGTGATAGCAGTAACGGGGAGTAATGGCGGCAATGACACGTTATGGTAGTAATGGCTAGTGATAACAGTAATTGGTAGATATGATAGTAATGGCTAGTGATTTTACTAATGACTTATGATGGCAGTAATGGCTAGTGATTACTGTAATTGCTACTGATGGCTCTAATGGCCAGTGATTAATGTAATACCTAATGATGACACTGATGGCTAGTGATTACAGTAATGACTAATGATGGCAATGATGGCTGATGTTGGCGGTAATGGCTAGTGATTACTGTAATGCTTTATGATGGCACTGATGTCTACTGATGACACTAGTGGCTAATGATGGCAATAATGGCAAATGATGGCAGTAATTTCTACAGATGGCAGTAATGACTAGTGATCACAGTAATGGTTAGCGATGGATGCAATGGCTAGTGATGGATGCAATGGCTAGTGAAGGCAGTGATTGCTAATGATAGCAGTTATGGTTAGTGGTGAAGGTAATTGCTAATAATGGCACTGGTGGCCAGTGATGACAGTATTGGTAAATCATGGCGGTAATGGCTAGTGATTACAGTCATGGCTAATGCTTACACTGATGGGTGATGTTAGTGGCTAGTGATGGCAGTTATTGCTAATGATGGCGGTAATGGCTAGTGATGAAGGTAATTGCTAATAATGGTGTGATGGTTTATGATAGCACTGATATCTAGTGATGGCAGTAATGGCTAATGATGTAGTTTATTGGTAAATCATGACTGTCATTTCTACCAATGACAATAATAGGTAGTGATTACAGTACTTGCTAATGATGGCGGTAATGGCTAATGATGGCACTACTGGCTACTGATGGCAGTAATGTCAAGTAATATCAGTAATGGCTAGTGATGACAGTAATTGTTAGTGATGACAGTAATGGCTATTGGGGGCACCGACAGCTAATGATTGTACTAATGGCTAGTGATGACAGTAAGGGCTAGCGATGGCAGCAATGGCTATTGATTACGGTAAGGGCCGATGACACTGGTGGGCAGTGATGGCAGTAATGGCTGGTGATGGCAGTAATGTCTAGCGATAGCAGCAATGGCTATTGATTACAGCAATGACCAATGATGGCACCGGTGGCTAGTAATGAGAGTAATGGATAAGTGCCAGAAATGGCTATTGATGACAGTAATTGCCAGTGATGTTTAGTGATGGCAGCAATGGGTAATGATGAGAGTAATGGATAATGATGGCAGTAATGGCCAGTGATGTCAGTAATGACTAGTGATGACAGTAGTGATTAGTGATTCCAGTAAAGTCTAGTGATGGCAGTAATGGTTAATGATGGCAGTAATGGCTAATGATGACAGTAATGTCTAATATTGGCACTGGTGGCTAGTGATGATTGTAGTGACAAGTGATGGTGGTAATGGGACGTAATGACAGTAATGGATAATGATGGCAGTAATGAGAAGTGATGATAGTAATGGCTATAAGTAATGGCAAAAATGGGACAAATGTTGTGATAACGATGGTGTGATTCAACAAAAACTTGAAATTCGGTCATTTGTTGGCAACAAAAAGAAAAAAAGAAGAATCGAAGTTATGCCAATAAAACACCATTCTGTTACTGCGTAAATATTTTAAATGAGAATGATGCTAACGAAATGTTCTTGACAACCACCTAATTGTTATTTTGATGAAATTTTAATTTGCTTTGATAACAAAAGTCACAAATGGAAAAGGCGCTGCATAATTTTTGAGTAATTATAGATTTTCAGGAAGTTATATGTTTTCTAAGTTGAAGATTTCTGGAAGAACGCAGACACTGGCTCCATTGTTTGCCGCGGATCATTCATCCGTCGTACCCACAGGTTTGCTACTGGATCACAAGTGTTCAAGTGACGTACTGAGTGTTCCAGTGATGCGTATCGGGTGTTCAAACGTACTAATTTCGCAGATTACATTTAAACATTGGCTGTTTCACTCATCGGGATTTCAAATCGGATCCGTAGCCCAGCTCTCTAGAATCTGAGCAATTGGGTGTTTCTCGTTTGCTACTGCTATTATAAGCACCAGAAAGCTGGTCCCGTTACACTCTCGTCATCATATGACAGAAAAATCGTTAAGTACGACGTCAAACCCTAAACACTCACTCACCCACCGTTACCCCCTTCTATGGAAGCCGGGTAAGGCCATCATCATACTATCGTACTATCTTTACTCGGTACTGACACTTTTCAACAACAACAACACTGCGTCTACCATAACGTTCTTTGTCCCAACTATTTTAAACAACTAAAGAGAACCATATTTCCATTTGCAGTGCAGCGGATTAAATTTTATGGGCTACTGGATTTATTTTTCAAAGCAAATTTGTTATTTGCAATAATCAGAAAATATGCATAAAAGCGTCTAAATGAGTTGTTTCATGTATCTGCACAAAATTATCTATTTAAAGCTTTACATTGTAAGTTACTGGGAATTATTTTTTAGCCTGTGGTATTTGTTCAGAGAAATTGCAGTGTTGAGAAATATCATTTTCCTCAATGGATCATGCTCTGTTGTTAACAATTGTTTGAAGGCTGTATAGACATAAAATTTGCAGCTTTCTTTCAGGCTTACGTGAAACCCAGTGAAAAGCGCCCAGTTGATTGTTGATTGTAACTACCATGGTAACACATGTTAAAACATATGTTATCAGGGTATTTACAGTCAACTTAGGCTACGAGGACATTGTGCAAGCGTCGTCTGGGCGTCAATTATAAGAAAACAATGTTCTAGTTACAGCTCAGGACGCCGCCTATAGCAAAACAATGTCCTAGTTACAGGTCAGGCCGCCACATATATGACAACAATGTCTGAGTTACAGGTCAGGCCGCCACATATAGGACAACAATGTCTGAGTTACAGGTTAGGCCGCCACATATAGGACAACAATGTCTGAGTTACAGGTCAGGCCGCCACATATAGGACAACAATGTCTGAGTTACAGGTCAGGCCGCCACATATAGGACAACAATGTCTGAGTTACAGGTCAGGCCGCCACATATAGGACAACAATGTCTGAGTTACAGGTCAGGCCGCCACATATAGGACAACAATGTCTGAGTTACAGGTTAGGACGCCAATTATAGGGAGAGAATGTCCGAGTTATCAGTTTTAAATTTTGAAATAGTCGTTTGGACTACTGATCTTTAAAACTTGTTTGGGATTGAAACTGACAATAATTGTCTCGAGATTTAATTTTAAGAATACAACTGTTTGGCATGATTTTCGAGTATTTTTCAGATATTTACTTATGTAATTTTAGTGTTTAACGTCGCACTCTAGAATAAATAATTTATACGCTGACGGTTAGTTATAAACGGAAACGGAAAGAAGACGGAGAGAACCCACTTCGCCAAGCCAGTTATCTGACAAATCAAG
Organism: Liolophura sinensis; assembly: GCF_032854445.1. NCBI lineage: Eukaryota > Metazoa > Mollusca > Polyplacophora > Chitonida > Chitonidae > Liolophura > Liolophura sinensis. Next base: position 18,430,170 of record NC_088304.1, read on the forward strand.
GGTAGATGAATTCGAACTTACGACCTTATTGGTTATGGGGACTTCGGCGGAAGGTAATAGTTTAGCAGCGTGAATCGAAATTAATTAGGGAAAAAACAATAGGAAATTTCGCGCTGAGCTAACAAGTACTGTGTTCAACTTCACTTTCTATGGCACAGGTAATGTACTCAACTCACACAGGATGTATTCTGACGTGAATGTCCAGGCAAAGCTGTGATTTTAAACTACCGTCTGTGTTTGTTATGTGACTTCTGGTGTACTTTTTTGACTGAATAGTAAATGAATTATCCGTAGTAGATCGACTACTTGACGTTTTATTGTCGCGATAAAACTGAAATATTGTTGAAAGCGACGTTAAAACTTTCACTCACTCACTCACTCCATATCTGTTTCTGGCCGTTGCTCTAATCTAAAAGTCTCCAGTATGATTTTTAATTTTTCCAACTCCCTGATGAGACTGAGCTCAGCTCATACCGATTGCGGCGCATGTGCTGTAAGGAGTATCAGATCGGCTGAAGGATCAAACTTCCACTCTACATCAATCGCACATTCCTAACAGCGCATTTGCTGCTCTCTACTTTGCATCACTGCCACCACTAGACAACCTTGACCTTTGCGGCCTGTACTGACCCACGTATACTTGAACACAGATCCCCATTACAACTTCCGTTTTTCGGTAGGGATGTAATTTTGTGTATTTTGGGGTTTAAAGTTTTTTTTTTTGCTCCCAGGTGGCCATTTTTGGTATACAGGTGCAAGTTTTCTATTAAAATGCTGGAAATTGTCTAAACTTTGAGGAGGTGTGAGCTTTATTGATGACAGTTTGAAATTCTGCGCGAGAGGACATAAGGTGTGAGGTAGTGATGAGGCTGCGAGTGACGTCCCCTTGGCGTTGCTAGGCACGCCTCCCAACTCTCGGCAGAGAAAGGTCCAGAGTTTGACGGTCAACCTATGTCAAGATTTTTACGGCTTCTTTCACACAGGCTTGGCCAGGTAGGCCTATGCACCCAAGCTTATTGGCCACGGAATGTTTGTGACTAAGCCTCAGTGCTTAACGTTAAGATTGTTGCTTATGTCCTCGCGCGGAACTACTTAATCAGCATTCGTCATTAAAACTGTGTCAGGTGTTTGTTTGAATAGCAAAGAAAGGGAATGCGCGTGTACAATGTATTATCTAGTGGTAGTTGTGATATTAAGCGAACGTAGTGAACACTTTAAGGAATATGCACCAAAAGTTACAAAACCGACGTTATGCATCCTCTTTATAGTGTTTGGAAACATTCTATAAAACAACAAATTATTTGCATGGTATATACAATTGATTAAAAATATCATTGAGTAAGCTCATGATCATTTATTGTGTCATTCATATTGCCCTTTTAGATTATACATGATAGATAGTCAATATTGCTAAAAAGCCGGCGGTAGTAGGGAGTAGGTAAAGGTGCATCCTTATAGTCGCTGTACCACTCGAGGTGCGGGTTCAAAACCAGCCAGAGTCCCTCTTTGTCACTGTGGGTCTGCGACGTTCGTGTGCCTGTTTACGCAATCTAACCTTCACTGAAGACCATTTGCCATGCGCCAATATGGTGTGAATACAAGTACGTCACGTGTGAGAAAATTCATCAGTCACTTTCCAAAAGTAGGTGGTTTTCCCAGGGCTATCTGGTTTCCCCCATTCGCATTACTGACTGCCTTCATATAAGTGAAAAGCACGGCGTTAAACAATAATCAAATACATGAATGAATAAATAAGTAAACATAGCTACACCTGCAAGGACAGCATGCCCGTACTGATCACAACATGGTCAGTCAACGTACTACAGTCGCATTGGGAAGAGCTGTGCTGAAGTTCTCGGCATTTGATTTAAATTTACCGTTAAATTTACAGCTGTCTGTATTTAGCTGTAATTATGTGTATTGTAATCTGTTATCCTCGAGTATCCGGTGAATGGGGTCAATATTAATGCTATTTACATATATATTACGTTGCTCACTAAAGTGTCACATGAATCTATTCCACCTCCAATACACAATCACTTATCTTGTTTTATTTGGTCGGTGTTGAACACCCGACTCAAGAACATTTCACAAATACATGTATGACATGTATCAGGTTTGTGACTGGAGGAAACCGAAATACCCACGCTAACTCAGCGACCTTCCACAGGTATCTTGACAGACTTCTGGATAAAGCTGCGGCCGAAACAGCGAGAGCTGGGATTGAACACGCGACTTTACTGGTAAGTTGAAAGGTGGTCGCAGTGAGCATCTCAGCAGGCTACACGCTGAGTGGTATAACTACAACACTAGGGTTCTCTATAATATTACTTCATGCTTTATTTTTGCCACATTCAAATGATCCGCTGATCTGATATGTTACTAGAAACACAGGAAGTGACCCAAAATAGGTTGATATAGTAATAATGTTTTCTAGGCTATCTCAAAGTAATTAACTCTCCTATCGTGCCACAGACGTTCAAACCAGTTTCCCATACTTAGTGTGGAGATTTGTACTTTGGAAGACATGTGGTCTTAACGAACGTTAGACTGCCCATGCAGCTACACAAGCGTGGACGACCGATTATTTTCACCAATAGAGGCAAGCAATTATAGTGGAGGAATCTACAAATTCCTTGTGTTAAAGATAAAGATTAAATTCTGTGTAAAATAACATGTGGCGGTGGGTTTACAGAGGAAACCGGACTGCTCTGGATAAAACCCACGAGCTTAGGCAAGATACTGATGAAACGTCTCACGTGTGATGTACTCGCTCTGAGAGTGACCATCTGTTACTCAGAATAATTTGCCCATTGTCAGAGAGTTACCATTCTGAATGCTATACCTGTTGTGTTTTATTAGTTTTTGTTTGGATTCATAGGCAGTATTTTTAATGATGTTAATTTTTAATACTTTCTCTGGCATTCCATCTCTTGGGGGTATAGGTGAAATGGGGTTTGCACAAAATAAGGCCTCTTGTCTGTTTACTTTAGTATTTAGCTTGTTATTCTTTATGAACATTGTATTGATTACCCGCCAACCTTTCACCATTGCTACCCTCTGAAACTGCTCTGGTATTCTTTTATGCCACTTTACGTCTCTTTATGTCTTTTAGTTTACTGACTGAATAAATAAATTTGCCTGAAAGACTCACTGTTCTCAAAAGCGTTACTGTGATCTGGCACCAGGCCAACTTTCTAAACTACTTGGAATTTAGCAGAATGTCGCGGCATTCATCGAGTTAAATAGGTGCTGTTTTTTTTTTTGTTTTTTTTTTACGTTTTTATGAGTTGCAAAATATATATAAATATTATATAAATATTTTCACAACATGCAACATTTTTACATGATATGCATGTTTACAAAACTACATATTTACAAAGACACGTAAAGCCAAAATTATAGGGGGCGTGTAATTTACTACTATCTATGCATTTGCATAAGTAGTCAGAATAAAACCCTAAACATTTGTTCCACTCGAATATTTCTACTAGAATCTATAGTAATCTAATCCTGGTTATTCACATATTTCTGAAGCAGTTAGGAATAAACAGAGAGTATATTTTAGGATCTTACACATGATAAGCATTGTTCTTAAAGTAAACATGTAGAATTTCTGTTTCACCAGCAAGCAAAAGGATTTGGTTATTTGAAGATGGTGAGTTTAGACCCTTGTTCTGGTTTAGATTTGATGGAAGTTATCTTATATCGCTCAGGATAACCTGCACGTATGTAAAATATTTTATAAGAAATCATATGAGGATGCCCTTGCTTGAAACACAACGCTGAAACATAAACACTGAAACATAAACATTGAAACATAACACAGTGAAACATAAGCACTGAAACATAAACACTGAAACATAACACACAGAAACATAAGCACTGGAACATAAACACTGAAACATAAACACTGAAACATAAGCACTAAGACATAAACACTGAAACATAAGCACTGAAACATAAACACTGAAACATAAACGCTGACACATAAACGCTGAAACATAACACACTGAAACTTATTTCTTAAAATACAATCATTCTGTTATAGTCTTTTCAACTGTTCCATCTAAACTGTACCTAGAGCTGAGTACCAGGAAAACAAAAAAAATCAACTTAAAAAATATTTTTAAAAAATGAGTAGGATTTTAACTTCTTGTTCGAGTATGAAGAAGTCAGTGGACTTTGTTGGGTTATTAACAACCCTCTCGCTGTTCTAAGACAGAACTGATCTCACCGAGACCTTGATGAGAGTAGATCACCCGAGAACGAATAAAGTAGAGGACAGACATGCGCATGTGGGAAAATCTAACTGAGCTCCAGTTATTACATTTAACAACTTAACATCTGAAAATAAAACGATCATTAATTAAGAGTAATGTAATTATGTTCTAAAAGAATGGCACGCTTTGCTTAGGTCTCATTTGTTTTGTGTCAATGTCTGCATCATCAAGGTGAAAACTTACAAAACTTTTGCATGTTCCAGTCTAAGTCATCGTTTGATATTGTCTTAATATTGTCTTAATGTTGTCTGTATATTGTATGTATATTGCATGTGTTCAAAGGTTTGTCGTCCTATGTAAACTAGTGACAAATATAGATTTTCTGACAAGTGTTACCCCAGGATATCGTTCTCAAAAAAATTTGCTGCTATAAATCCTCGAAATTCAAATATCCCAAAATCCGAAAAGTATAAGTTCTGGGGGCAGGTTTACTGTCCATGTACACCAAATTTCAGAATAATAGTTTCAGTGGTTGTGGAGAGGAATTTTTTCAATGTTTTGGGCATGGCACACCCTGTAATCCATGATATTTAAATGTTCCAATACTATATTATATATATGTCCAACATTCAAACGCCTGAAGCGAAAAACTTGTCGGTTGTAGCTTAAATATGTCGTACCTGTGAAAGAACGATATAATTTAGTGAAGGTTTGAGTTTTCTAGCTGTAAAACCTTTCAAGTTACAGACCAAACACGGAGACCTCTCATTAGCGTATTTTTTAAAAACTATTTCATATAAACTTCAGAAACTGCCATTTTTGGTCAAAACTAATATCCCATTTAAAAGCAGAACTAACAACACCTACATAGGATTACACGTATATCTTCGTTGAAAGCCCAGAGAATGAAAAACATTAAAATTTCCCTCACGTAACATATTCGGAGAAACAATTGCTGCTGTAAAGTTTTGAAAATCCATAAATCTGCAAAAGACAATTTCTGGGGATTGAACTGTGGCGACCGTGTAACAAATATGAGAATAAGCGGTTTAGTGGTTATGATGAAGCTTTTTAAAGGTTTTCAACAAAATCCAATTACGGTCGCCAAGTCACGTGACCTACATCCCTCAAAATTTTAAAATTTTACCCCCTAAGTTAACCATGCCCACGTGAAATTTTCATGAAATCACAAACGCCATCGTATTCACCGACTAAGGATGGTTAAGCTTAAAAAAAAAAACCCACACAAATGGCGTATGTTACTTCGTATGTTCATTAAGCATTAAAAAATATTCAAATCTTCTGTCCTCTAAATATATGAGCAAAGCACTGGTCAACTAAATTGATGTATTTATTTATGTGATTGGTGTTTGTACGACTGCGGCCAGCATTGTGATAGGAGGAAACCGGACAGAGCAGAGCAGGGGACAGTCCACTAAATAACATATGAAGATGTAGAAGTAAGTACATGCATATCATTTGAAATATATAGAGCAAAACTGATTGTACGTCTCCCAAGACCCACTGAGAGGTAACAGAGAAAAAGTTAACTTCGGTGAGTACAACAACCTCACCTATAAATATTCTGGTGCTAAAATCAGTGGATGCACAGCACACGTGCAATGTTGTAGAGACTTTTTCCAAAGTAAAACACTTTTCCTCAGATAAACTCATGTGTTTCATCGTACCAAGTGGTCAAACCGTGGAGGAAATAAAGTGCCATGGATTAAAACACATTTACCATAAAAGTCTGTGATAAACACTGTTTACATACTTTTAGTTGGAAAGTGTTATAAATTAAAATACATGTGTTTTATTTCACGACACAAAAGTATCTTGAGTATTTACAGTGTACAAACATGTATAAAACGTATGGAACCACGCACTGACGTGAGATTAGATAAGTTGTGTTTTAACTATATTTTCTCATTAGCTATACATTATCTTTAACTGTCTAAATAGACTTCTCATGGCTGACTGTTCTTCATCAAGTATATGAACATTGCTGATGTTTTCCATAATATATTGTTTCTCTAGTAACTTCAGAAAAATATTTTTTCAAACTTGTCCTGTTTACAGTTATGGACTTGTATATCAGCGTCCCTGTGTCTTGGTGAAACCATAATTTCCTTTGTATCTTGCTGAAGCAGAGCAAGCATGATTAATTCACTGATCGGTGTTTAATATAGGGCTCAAGAAGTTTTAACGGCAGTCAGATTTACCGGTAGAGTACACCGGTGTGGAAAAGAGGGCAGTTTATGCAGCTATCACTGCGTTTTCATTTGAACGATGACAATAAAGGGGCCAAGTAGGTATTCACTTGTCGGATAAATTTAGTTTATTTCTTTTTCTGTTAGCGTGTACAATGTTTAGATATTCAGTGACACAGTGGAGATTCTAGTCATGATTTTGGAATAATCACGCTTTAATCCAGTACTATGACGTAACTGGGTTAGACTGTTTCACCCTATTGTTTTATTCACACAAATTTGATGGAAGTTCCCCAAATCTCTTTCAGTTAACGACTTGGGTAATTTTCATTTAATATCTAAAAAGGCTACTGATAATATTTTCTTACTATTGGTTTTATTTCAATTGTTTATAATGACAAACGAAGTGTTACGCTGAAAAGAAAATTTGGGAAAAAAAAATCTCAAAAATATACACTATTCAATGTTACGTAATAAACTAAAACGTAACAACCAAACCCTAAGGGTAATGTGGCGTTAAGTTCTTCATCCCAGATACTTTCTCCACTCATCAGCGTGGGTTAAGGAAGGGTATGAAATAGACACACAGAACGTATGTTGTGGGCATGCGTAAATGAAGACACCATGCCTAAAGTAATACTTGTCTGTCGGATGACGCTGGTAAGAAAACACTCATGAAAACAATGACACAAACAATGCTATGCTCAGAGACAGCTAGGAAAAATTTCTGACTTATAGGCAAATAACAGAACACTCTATGGCATGTAAAACTCCTTAAATATTTAACTGTTGTACCACAATATTTACCTGTAACTAAGAAAGGGAACAATTTATATAACAAAGTAAAAATAAATAAGCCCTATGATGGCTCTTCCGTTAACGAGACATTAGTCTTGAGAGCAGATTTAAACAGCCTAAGTAAAGAACTCTCAGTAGAAAGAGTTTAAGATCACTAGGGAAGTAAATTCTGAAGGAATCTTCATAAACGAAAGGAAATGTCGGCCTTCACGTAAGTGCATGATGTAAACTGTGCTTCAGCCGATTAATCTACTATTTTTAGTAAACAAATCTTCCATAGAACAGTAAGACTAAAGTGGGTAAATCCACTGAACTTTATCATTTATTCGTGGCGAGAACGATACTCGTACCGTCTGTTTATACCTTTGAATTGTTCTTATATAGTAAACCAGATTTGTTTTTATGCTTTTATGCACTTTATCTTTTATTCGTGGCGAGAACAATACTCGTACCGTCTGTTTATACCTTTTAATTGTTCTTATTTAGTAAACCAGATTTGTTTTTATAAATATTTGTGTCAAGACTCGTTTTACATTAATAAATCAAATCAAATTCGGTATTGTTAAGGTGTCAGGAGCATTTTACCGATCATTTTATTCACTTAATTTTATACTATTTTTTTATTATTTATTGATTTATTATTTTGGTCTAGTCTACTTTATTACGCTGTTTTAAGTCTTGGTGTCTAGTTATTCTGTTAGTTTATGTTATCATCAATGTAAATGGAGACTTGTGTCTAACTGTGTGAAGTCCGAGCAGCAATAAACACTATTTATTTATTTATTTAGCTGGTTGGTAATTAACGTCATACTTTTCTACGAATTTGTGGCGGGACCTCAGGTCCGTTATTGGTGGACTTTCCCAACGTGGTCATATTGGTGCATGAGAGGTAGTTTAATTGGTGTTTGGGATATTGGCGAGTGCCATTTCCCTTGTTGGACTGATTTACATCAAAACCGTATGGGCGTCAACGAAATCTTTATGTTTCAGGGCATTGTGTGAGTAAAATTACAAGAAAGGGGAAAACAAATTAAAATGTTTCGTAGGACACAAAACACTCTGAAACTGACTGGAGAATTGTGGTTCTGTTCTCCTCTTGAGCAAGCAAACCGTGTATTGTAGGGTGCTTAGCCCCAACTGAGGCTACCCGCTATTGGAGCTTACGACAAACTGCCTGAATTGATAACACCTAAGTAAAAACTGGTCCAAAGAGTCTTTCATTTGGCAATGGTCACATAGTCCTTAAAAAATACTTAAGACTACGGTTTCTTTGTATGAAGTCGCGGACCCACTCAGTTGGTCGTAATGTGTACACCCTTCATATTCACTGCCGCTGTAAACCCGTCTACAACATTCTACCGTGTTCACAATTTCTCCTATAGAAGTGTGTTGTTTGGAACCTTTCCGACCGGAAAGGTCAGTTCTTACATCGAGATAGAAAATGTGCACCATAATTAACAGCCGCCATGAATCAGGGTTTTATTGAAAGTTCGTGCCACGGTAGGCCATCTACACAACACCACGGTGTCCAAATTGCCTCTTAAAGTGACAGGTTTTGTCCTGTTTTGTGATGTCAAGGTGACAATAATCAGTCGACGGCGGACGTTTTTCGCCCAATCTAACCTCAGTTGAAATTCACTTGTTTCCACCCCTAAAAGTTCTTGCCAAAGGTCGGTGGTTTATCCTTCATCCATATGCATATGTAACTGACCGGCATCGTGTAAGTCTTGAGCATGGCGTTAAACAGCAATCAAATAAAAAAATTAAGCCTTTTTTTCAATTTCAGACAGAGGATGATTGCTCCAACTAGTCGTTATCATTTGTCGTTTTTAATTGTGCTCATGTTAATGTCTCTATTGGCCACGACAGCAGATACTGTGAGCGTTTTTAGGAAAAGTCCAACTATTGAGCAAGGAAACGTCTATGACAGTAGCAACACGGTTCTGACCAGCCTGGTGGTCAGTAATGGTCACTGCGGGCTGATTTGTGATGAACTCGGGGATGACCAGTGTCAGTCGTTTAATGTGAAACCTGAAGGAAACCAAATCCGCTGTGAGTTGTTTGACCATCAGCCTCGTAAGGTAGCCAGCATCGTCCCCCATCCTACAGGTCAGCTTTTTGAGGAGGTAATATCATTGAACAATTCTTAAGTTCTTTCAGTCAAATTTTAATGCAAACTGTGGTATTAACAAGGCACCCGTGGTAAAAACTATTTGCGTGGACACAGCGTGCAGGTGTGGACAAAGTTCCAGCCATTACTTGAATGTAATGGCCGGAATGACTTACACAACTTTCCAAAACTCCATCTATTGATTACTCTGGGACACTGATGGAGATAGGCCACTTGTCTCAGTGTTATCCAGTAGTTTCTTCAGGTGTTGTTTGGTTAGGTTTATCTTGATGGTCCCATCATTGTGTATCCTCTCTAAGACTACGTTGACAGTTTTTTTTCTGCAATACCTTTGTTCATAACAAAATGTCATTTTTTGTTGAATGGTATGATTTAGAGGGGAAAGTGATTACTCTTTTCTTACTGTGTAATGTACAGACAATAGAAAAGTCAACGTGGCTTACTTTGAGTTTTGCGTAGTACACAAGAACCATAAGACTTGAAAATAACGTCTTCATTGACCATCTTGAAGTTTTTACGGATATTTTATCTTTTCTCACTATTAACATCTAAGAGATAAAAACATATTTTGTAAACATTTGGTTCAAAAGCCCATAACGGATTTACATATTATTCTCACTACAGGAATGTGAAAAGCTTAGAGTGATTGCTAGTGCGAAAGTGATGAAAAAAGACATGGAAATTGTGCTCCTCATCATTTTTTATTTCTTTACTGCTGAACTGTTTTTCCAAAAAGCCCGAGAAAATTTGAAGGTTTTGATGTCTATATTATAACCGAGTCATAACCATTCATTTTGGGGACGATAAACTTATGGCCCCGTTTCATAAAAATCCATAGGCTAAAGATTAATGGATGACTTCAGGAATGAGCACTTTTGTTATCCAAAGATGATAACTCTCCTTGTCTTGATATGTGTGATTTGCATGCAACACTTTTTTTCTGAATACAGTAAGAGTAACAGAGCATCGCTACAAAATCTAGACATAAACGGCTAAACTTTATTCTCATCGCAACCAATCCAGGTCGCAGGCTCGAATCCACCTGTGGTAGGTTCATTTGGAAGCTTGAAGTCAAGAAGTTTGTCCAATACCGGGCTCAGGGCGGTGGTTTATTGCGGCCACTGCACGTAACTACCATGATGAAGTACTGTACAACATGATAATATGTGTAAAAATAGTACCCAGAATAACAGATAAAGAAATACTCTATAGAGACGGAAAAATGAAAGCAGATAAGTTGGAGTGCCGTTGTTGTTGTACACACTTATTAAGAATGTAAGTATTCATGCAGACTATCACAAATTCTAAAACATGCACTGTTAATATACACCCCACAAGATTGTGACAACGACAATAACAATATTTGTGTTTCAGTGTGCATGTACAAGTAACAGTTCGTAAAATAGGCGTAAATAGGCACGACCTTTCCGAGCGAATTCCTAACACGCGTTCTTCATATGTTTTCAGAAACTTTGATTTTTGTTACAAAGCTGTGGACAAAGATCACAAGAAGTTTACGACCTGTGATAAAAACATTTTTCCCGTACGTTGGGGCCAAGTCTTCCCACTAGGCATAAAGGAAGGTGATTATGTAAGATTAACCGTGAACAGTGATAACATTTACATGGTTGCCTGGAACCATGGAGTTATCAAGTCAGCCTACATATTTAACCAGAAAAGTTCCAGTATTAAAGATATGTTTCAGCACTTTGATAAGTATTATTATTGCGAAAATAGAAAGAACTTTGATTTTTGTTCTCTTTACCAACCCTTTTGTTTTGCGGCTTCAAGCGGTATCCATTTAAATAGAGAATATTTTGGATTGTTTATAGGCACAAAGATGTATACGTTTGATTTCGGGAAAGAAATCATTCATGAGAGATACCCTGTGTGCAAAAACAAAAATCTTGGGTTCTTCTTCGAAAATGTCCTTGAAAACTGTATATAATATATGTTATGTTAACGTGGTGTAGGTTATTGCTGAGAATTGTTACTTCATAAAACACGAAAATCATTATGAATATAGCGAAGTACAGCAAATCAATTCTGAAAATAACTTAATAGCATGGTGTGGCCTGATATGGTATTGAGTAGAAGCTCCTGGTCTGAATGACATTTTGGTTTTAGGTGTTAGTGCATGATAAACTGTATAACTGTCCTTTTAAAAATTTGCTCCCAAAGAAGGCTACAGAGAGAGGAAGTCTCTCCGTCATCAAGAGTGGACCCAATTGTCTCATCACAATGTCTAGGACAACAAGAGGAGATAAAATCAAAAAGTTCAATGAGTGTATTGGGCATCAGTGTGGAGATGTATTTTTATCTATCACATGTATTATATCGATGTATTCGGCACCAGTTTGTGGAGTTATTCCTTTATCAATCATGTGTATTATATAGATGTGTTTGGCACCAGTTTGCGGACATGTATATTTATCTACGATGTGTATTATATCGATGTATTCGGCACCAGTCTGTGGAGATGTTTCTTCATCAGTCGTGTGTATTATGTAGATGTATTCGGCACCAGTTTGTGGAGATGTATCTTTATCAATTACGTGTATTATATGGGTGTATTCGTTGTCAGTTTGTGGGAATGTATCTATATGTTTAGTGTATTATATGAGCATAGTCAGTGCCAGCTTGTGGACATGTACCTTTGTTTTTGAGGGGAACTTTATGGATGCATTCGGCACCAGTTTTTTTTACATGTATCTTTTTCTGGGATGTGTATTATATGTGTATGCATGTATTCTGCACCAGCTTTATGAGGTTTTGTTCTTTTTTTTTATAATTTATGGGTGTATTCGGCACCATTTTTTTTCAGATGTATCCTTATCTTTTGGGAGCGGTTGTAGAGATGTGTCTTTATCTCTCATATATGAGTGTATTTATCTCTCAGGTGTATTATATGGGTGTATTCGGCTCCAGTTTGCGGGAATTTATCTTTGACTATCAGGTGCATTATACAGGTGTATTCCGTACGAGCTATTTTTTCTTATCTAGTAGACGTATTACACGATAGGGGTGATCCGTATAAATTAACTATATACAAGATTGCTTATCGTTATGCACTTGTTATGTACTACCCAAACAAGATGTCAATGGGCCTTTAATGGTATAAATGTTTTAAATTCGAACATTCCTCTAGTTTATCTTTTTCCGGACGAAGCCGAGTGCGGCCGATTGGAATATTCAGTGAACGAAGTTTGACATGGTGAGGCCAGCATACCCGAAAAGACTGACTGCCAAGTTCGTGAAGGAAAGAGAACAGATCTGTGTTTCTGAAAACTAGTTGGGGAGAATGAAACATCAGTCAGATTTAATTGCGGTGGCAAGTGCTAAAGGCAACGGGGTGTGTGGTTACACGTATATAGAAATGACAAATGCTGAAGTCAATTGGATGTGTAGTTACATGTCTATAGCGGGATCATAACAAGTGCTGAAGTCAATTGTGTGTGTGTGCGTTTACATGTATATAGTGGTGATAGTGCTGCCGAAGTAAACAACGTGTAGGCTACGGTTAGATGTATGTTACGGAGACAACTGTTGAAGTCAAGTATATGGGTGGTTACTTGTATATAGCGTTGACACGTGCTGAAGTCAACTATTTGTGTGGTTTCATTGTATAGCGGTGACACGTGTTGAAATCAGCTATGTTAGTGGTTACATGTATATTGCTGTGAGAAATGCTAAAGTCAACCATATGTGTGGTTACATGTATATTGAGGTGAAAAATGCTAAAGTCAACCATATGTGTGGTTACATGTATATTGAGGTGAGCAATGCTAAAGTCAACTATATGTGTGGTTACATGTATATAGTGGTGAGAAATGAAGTGAAGTATATGTTTGGTGACGTGTATATTGACAAGGAAAATAATCTAAACATGTAATGGATTATTTTTATTTGCTAATTTTGATTTTATTTGGTGATTTCAACTTGCATGCTCAGGCGAAAATTCATACAAAAGTTGCTTCCAGCTGAACTAATTGAATATGCATATTTTCTATTGCTCGTCATTATGTATAGTGGTGACAAGTTTTCAGGAGGGAACAGATGGTCCCACTTAAGTAAATGTAAGCGCAGAATAAAGAGACCATTGGCATGTACGAACATTGTCATTGGCATTGTGTCATTGGATTTTAATCGTTTCAGATAAAGAAACATTTGAAGTTGTAACGTGATAGATTTTGTTTTGCTGATTTCATTTTCTGTTGATAGAGTAACATCAGAAAGTTTCTTTATGGATAACATCTTCTGATGTATCCATAAAGAAACTTTGGGAAGAATATTTTACTTCTTGTATGTTCAAGGAGGAAATGAGGTTTCTAAGAGTATAGGGCACAAAAACGCTCCTCAAATCAATAAAACAGGCTTTATTCTTCAGAACTGATCATCGTTTACATCACAATCATAAAGGTGACTGACTCGCGAAAGCTTCAATGTTGTGTTATGTAAACATTATTATTTTATTCTACTATATTCTACTTAGCTAAAAGTAAAACAGACAGGGGTATATTCAAAGTGGATTGCATCTGAATGAAGGTCACTCACTGGCTTCCTCAGCAACCTTCGGATAGTTGTGTTTTTCCCCCGGGCTCCGGCCCCCGTCGTATAAGTGAGAGATCGTCGTAGAGGATATATATTTTTGAGGTTGAAGATGACAATTTTACAACATAAATAGTAAGGAAAATCAACGCGCTCGTGGAACTTTTAGCTGACCTATGAAAGAAATTAGAGCTGAATGATGCCAAGAGAATGAACTGACTTTCAATAATGAGGGAAAGACGCAAGTTTTAGGCAAATGCATTAAATCAGCGAACAAATCGCAATATGCCAACTCATAAGTTGTCGTTAATTGCTCATATGTCAACTTTGGCGAACTTGTTCAAAAAATACAGCCTCTAATCTTGGGTTAAGTCAAATTAGACACAATTAAGAAGACAGACAGAGATTCTGGTAACATCGACGACATTGTGATGGTTTGGTAAATTGTCAAAAGCTACCGGTGAAATATGGCCTCCTGCCCGTTACTCCGGTTTTAGGGTTTTTCTCTAACTGTTCATATAAATTCTTAAGATGTAGGAAATTACACACCCTCTAGAACCATGGTTTTACTATATATACTAACTCAACAAAAGTAACTGTGCATATGTACACAAAGAACAAAGCTAAGCACCCCCTGGAAAGTCTCACTGACGCATAAAATCATTGGTGTTGGGAGATATCGCAGCAACGGTTGTGGTCAAAAAGGGCAACATTCTGTCAATAAAAAAGACACCACAAATGACACTGGACTTTACAATTTATTCAGGATATCGTTAGCCAAATGTTAATAGCGCCTATAGCCCCCATTAGTCCGGATGACAGGTTCCAATCTGCATGGCATCCCTCCAGTGAGATGTCGGATCTGCCGAAGGGGTAACTGTCGCCACTCCTGTGAGGTTTCCCCGTATAGTGACCAAGTCCAGTTTGCAGTCGTGAGAGACGCACCTCCAAACCATTACAGAGCCCCCTCCATAAGGAACATATGGGTGGATGTCCGTGGGTGTATACGCTGTTTTCCTGTGGCTCCAAACATTCATTCGTCCATCTGTAACGTTCAGCAAGAACTGAGTTTCGTCCGACCAATGAATTCTACGCCACGTCCTCAAATTGCAACCTCGTCGTGCTAAACACCATGCCAAACGTATCCGTTGATGATGATCTAACAGTAAGGGGCGTTTGATGACTCTCCTTGCCCTCAGTCCTGCGGCATTCAAGCGGTTTCTCACGTCCAATGGGTAGTCCCTGTCGCTTCAAAGATGGACTTGATGCAAATGGCTGACGTCGTACTAGTCGGATCTGTGACCTATCTTCACGCTGTGATGTTACAGCGGCCGAAGTGTGGTCGGTCTTTCACAGCATTAGTTTCACTGTGTTTTCTCACCAATCGGCTTATCACCGTATAATGGTAGCCCAATTAACGCCCGATAGCTTTGAACGACAACCCTGCGGAGTGCATACCGATAGTTTGCCATCTTTGCTCCTCTGATATACGCCTTCGTGCCATGTTCACAGAAGATTAGTCCACATTGCATAACGCCGACTTTAAGTACAAAAATTTGAAAAGCAAGCAAATTAAATTTTGCATAATTGCAAGGAAAAAATTTTCTTGTCTCAGAACATTAAGTTCTTACGTTACTGTCAAACATGAATGATCGCAATCGTTCTTGTCATCATTATAACTGGCATTACAGTTGAAATTAATGGGGACTTTTAATAAATGATTTTAGCAGGGGATGCCTAACTTTTTTCCTTGTGTATATTTATAAATGTATTGTTCTTCTATTTTCGAATACATACTGTCTCTATGTTTTCCATTCACGGTCGAAGAACAGCCCATTGAAAATCAGCAGACCCAATGTCACGTCACTGACCTGTTTTCAAGGTCAGTGGCGGAGAAAGGGTCAGAATGAAGGTTGGTTAGCTCAGTAACGGGTGTGTCTACCACGAGCGTCGATAATTCATGATCATCTCTGTCTCACTGTAGTCACCAGACGAGCAAGGAATGCTTTTGGAAACTCCGCCCAAATTCGCCCTGGATAGTTCTTTACCCATTGCGTCAACCTTTTGGGGCTGACGTCGCTTCCGTCTCGAGTGTTCATATCGTCTCAAACGTTGTCAATCGGTACTAAATCGGGTGAATTTGCAGGTCACCGTTCCACATGAAAGTTGTTTTCATCCGTAAATGTCCTCCGAGCCGTATGTCCTGATGAAACTTGATCCCCCTGGGCCTTTGACGCTGAAGGAAAGGGACGGCACGATCTCGGTAACCAGTAGTATTCAAGTTATCATCAACAACAAGAGGAGTACGGTTCCGAAATGTGAAACCTGCCCACACCGTCATTGAGCCGTCGCCCAAACGACTTCTCTCGACAACAAAGGCTTAAAAGGTTTGTTAGAACTACGATACCCCCGTTCTATTGCAGTATAAAAATAAAAAGGTACGCTTTCTAAACATTAGGAGAGAAACTATATCAATACATTTGCGCTGTTGTTGTGCTTCCCTTTAACCCAAGAGTGACGGGTTTTCGCATATTGTACAACTCTGATATGGCCGTTTCTGCAGTCTCCTTTGAAGAGTACATGTCTTTCACCAATGTGGTTCACATATCTGTATCTCATAGTTTCTCAGTAATTTTCAAATGGTTGGTGGTTTACCATTGGCACTCTGGTTTCTTCATCTGCACGTCTACTTCGAGAAACCGTCGAATTATATACCCCACTCCTCCGCGTAAGAACATAAGAAAAAATATCAATCATCATTTGTTTTGGGTTATAGCAGCGTGGAAGACATTTGACGCTGTGTTTGTTATGCATTTATCAACTTCTTATTATAACTTTAAAATAAAATCTGAACAGTGCACACTTTTAGTATGTGCAGATTTTCATTCATTAAAGCCATTTGTGGCATACGTTAAAATTAAAAATACGATCTTATTCTTGGGCTTTGGAACCTAAAAGTGTGTCCACCTCATCTTTGTTGTCGTAAGAAAAATGTGTCCAAATATTACCTTTTAGGACCCCAAAACTTTCCATTGTAAAGAGATTTTTAAATTTTGACGGTTTTGGTGAATCGGTCCCTGAGTGTGAGTAAAATCCTCCACAAAATGCAATGAGAGAATACTGCGCATTTCTGACATGTCTCGCAATGGCGAAGAAGATCCTGGAGCATTATCCAACAAAACTTAATGGATAGATTCTTGATCCAAAAAGCCGAGCTGTGCCAAAACTATCAACAAAATCTTTGTTTAAGTTTTCCCCAAGCTTGCTGACGCGTCCTGACCAATTTTCAGGAAGAAAATGGGTCACTGTTCAGGAACTAAACAAAGCTCAAAGGTTGATTCATGGTTTGGGTGGAATGATGGTAAGGGTGGAATGATGGTGAGGTTGGAATGATGGTGAGGGTGGAATTATGGTGGGGGTGGAATCATGGTGGGGGTGGAATCATGGTGGGGGTGGAATCATGGTGGGGGTGGAATCATGGTGGGGGTGGAATCATGGTGAGGGTGGAATTATGGTGGGGGAGGAATCTGGTGAGGGTGGAATCATGGTGGGGACAGAATCATGGTGAGGGTAGAATCATGGTGGGGGTGAATCATGGTGAGGGTGGAATTATGGTGGGGGTGGAATCATGGTCGGGGTGGAATCATGGTGAGGCTGGAATCATGGCGGGGGTGGAATCATGGTGGGGGTGGAATCATGGTGGGGGTGGAATCATGGTGGGCATAGAATCATGGTGAGGGTGAAATCATGGTGGGGTGGAATCATGGTGGGGGTGGAATCATGGTGAGGGTGGAATCATGGTGGGGGTAAAATTATGGTGGGGGTAGAATTATAGTGGGGGTAGAATCATGGTGAGGGTGGAAAAATGGTAAGGGTGGAATTATCGTGTGGGTGGAATCATGGTTGGGGTAGAATCGTGGTGGGGGTAGAATCATGGTGTGGGTAGAATCATGGTGAGGGAGGAATCATGGTGAGGGTGGAATCATGGTGGGGGTAGAATCATGGTAAGGGAGGAATCATGGTGGGGGTGGAATCATGGTAAGATTGGAATCATGGTGGGGGTGGAATCATGGTGGGGGTGGACTAATGGTGGGGGTGGAATCATAGTGTGTTGGAATCATGGTGAGGGTGGAATCATGGTGGGGGTGGAATCATGTTGGGAGTGGAATCATGGTGGTGGTGGAATCATGGGGTGGTGTAGCATCATGGGGGTATGGAATCATGGTGGCGGTGGAATCAGGGTGAGGATGGTGAAGGTGGAATCAAGGTGGGGCTGGTGGGGGGTGGAATCATGGTGAGGTTAGAATCATGGTGGGGGTGGTGGGGGTGGAATCATGGTGAGGGTGGAATCATGGTAAGGGTGGAATCATTTTGGGGGTGGAATCATGTTGGGAGTGGAATCATGGTGGTGGTAGAATCATGGGGGGTGTAGCATTATGGGGGGTGTGGAATCATGGTGGGGGTGGAATCATGGCTAGGGTGGTGAAGGTGGAATCAAGGTGGGGCTGGTGGGTGGTGGGGGTAGAATCATGGTGGGGGTGGAATCATGTTGAGGTTAGAATTATAGTGGGGGTGGTGGGGGTGGGGGTGGTTTAATGGTGGGGGTGGAATCATGGTGGAGGTAGAATCATGGTAAGGGTCTAATCGTGGTAGGGTGGAATCATGGTGGGGGTGATGAAGGTAGACTCATGATGGGGTGGAATCATGGTAGGGTGAAATTATGGTGAGGGTGGAATCATGGTAGGGTGAAATTATGGTGGAGGTGGAATCATGGTGAGGTTAGAATCTACGACCGTGGGGGAAGGCTTGAACTTGAACTCACAGCGATCGCATTGGTGAGTGGCTCATGGGTCATTGCAACGAGCTGTATGCTTACCACCTTTGTCCTAGTTCTTTTGCATAAAGATTTATTGCGTTTGCTGTTTGAGGCAGCTGAACTAAAATGCTGTTAGATACTTGGGTGTCTAAACCAATAAGAATCTCGTATTCCGCTGCATGGCTATACATATACTGAACAGGCGAGAAAGGTAGTGTGGATGAATGTGGACATGGCCGAAATACTGCTTTGGAATGAAAGCCAATTCATTCCCTCTTTCTTTCATTTGGAGTCAGATATTAAGCCGAAACGCATTTTTAACTGGTAGGTAACATTAAAAAGTACCACACAAAATCACTGAGTGTAAAGTAGTCTAAACTGTTCAAAGAGTTTTTACTCGCAAACATGTTTTCCACTGACCAGTATGGATCAAAGAAGAGCATAAAATAAATATGGAGGGCGTATCCAGTCCGGATGTGTGTATAAAGATGCCAAACAAGAAAACAATGGAAATAAAATGTCTTGCCAAAAGACAGCTTGTAAGAATTATAGAGGGACAAGCCAGTACAATAAACACAGTCAAGCAAAAATGTTTATTTTTAATATTTATTAGGTAGACTGAAACAGTACCCGGTATCTAAAGACCGATGCAATGTCTGAAACTTTAAGGACAATACGACGATTCCCTAAATATTTAATCATTTTAACTACAGGAGACATGGTCTTCAGAATAAATATGAAGAACGGGGGTAAAGGGGTCACATTAGAAAGATTTTGTGTGAGGGGACAAGACGAGAAATTTCTGAAGGAAAGTCGATTTCTTCCTAAAGGTAAGTAAACCTCTGTCTGAAGGTGACTAGACGACATCGAAATTGAATGGTGTGACCGGCTAGATTAACACTTAAACATCTGTAGCCCGTGGTACAAAAACTATCACAACGTTGCCTCAAGTGTATTTACAAGGAGGACAAGTCTCATCGCTTTATGTTGTCATCGGAGTTTTTCAGGCGGAATTTGTGACTGCTTAGTAAAACCGGCCTCTGGTCTTCTGTATTGATGTTTGTAAAATATATTGACGATCAGGTTTTAACTCAGCGAGTAAGGTGCGTGACACATGGTGAGGGTTCAATCCCGGCTTTGGACATGGAGTTTTTAGCTTCTCACTCTCTCATTGATCTTAGGGACGTATAGTATTTGTAGGGGCACTTGGTGACATTAAACTGTCAAGGACACGCATTTCCGCGGTTTGTGTCGTATCATCAGCGTTTAAATAAAACAATACTTGGTATATGTTAATTGTTTTATTAATTTATTGGATTGTTGTCAAAGGCTATACTCAACAATTTTTAAATGACGACGGTCAGTTTCATGTGTGCTGGAAATAAGTCTTTCTGAAATATAAAGCCGACATCCGCTTTGATTATCTTTATTTCGTCTTTCGGCTGTCAGTATATCATTATATTATATTATATTCCCTGTTATTAAAACTTCTTTATTTCTTTTTTACAGTTTATTCCAGTACATAAATATTTACATATAACCTGCTATTTTCTATTATTTTTGGTTTAAAGGTGTTTATTTTCCTTCACATATACACAGTAATTCATAGGCTTAGAGCGTAACATTCGTAGAAATATATACATTATTTTTTTCTTAAGAAACAAAATATTTTTGTCATTGTTTTGAAACTATTTTGACAGAAATATAATGTTACAACCCAAACTGTCTGTATTATAAAGAGATGTCTTGTTCGAAATACACGACAGTTTAGCCGCACAAAAAAGTAACCAAAACCAGTACATTTTATTTTATAACAATTTATTAGGTATAACAAGAACAGATAACAAGACTTTTACAAATACTAAAGTACTTAAGTTTAACAAGAAAGGATATCAGTATCTATACAAATACTGAAATACTATACAATGTACTTACATGTACAACGGTGTCAAGTCCAAACGGACGCATATATTCCACAATGCGGAAAACCATACAGGCATAAATGCACAAATAAGAGGGGAAAATCCACAGTATAACTGAGTGTATGACAAAATATACACAAAATTCCACATACAGGGTCCGTGTACTAATAAGCACTGTGTACACAAGAGCACAAATTAAATATACAAGTTCAGACTGAACAAGTGCTCGATGGAGATATGATATAACAAAGCCAGAGGCTATAAAGACACCAAAATTCAGCACAAAAGGCCTACTAAAGTAATACACAGCGAAAGCATCCAAAACTCTCAATAATTCTCCTTTTTCCTCTGACCTGCTTTCATAGGTCTTATATAGACTGGTGGAATTGTCCAGAATAAGAAAATTCTTGAACACTTGTCGTAAACAAACAGGCCCCGAACTGAGCGTATTCCTTAAACATTCTAAGGCAGAGGCAGACGGCAGGCTCTGAACTCAGCATATGTAAACAGTGGCAAGCTAAATTTAGAAGCTGACGGCAGATGTGCACGTAACACACCCACTCTTCAAGAAAAAAAAGTTTTCCTAACTTTTTTTCAACTTACAATATATGTTAAACAATATATGCTAAACAATACTATATACAACATTGTAAAACCACATGCAATTAAACGTTTTGTACACAACTTATACACGAGACAAGCAATCTGCAATAACATTATCTTTTCCCTTAACATGTTTGATTTCAAGATTGTATTTCTCCAACAATAAAGTCCACCGTAACAATCTCTGATTCTTTCCCTTAACTTTCTGTAGAAACACAAGTGGATTGTGATCAGTATTTACAATCACAGGTTGTCTTGAAGCTGTTACATAAACTTCAAAATGTTGCAGAGCTAAAATAACAGACAAACATTCTTTTTCAAAAGTTGAATAACTTCTCTAAAAAAAAATTTAGAAGCTGACGGCAGTTGTGCACATAACAACAAGTAGATAATAATTATGTACAGAATAATAAATATAAATATATAAATATAAATATACATGTACATACACATACACATACACATGCACACACACACACACACACACACACACACACATACAGTTCAGTGACCGTCTTGGAGTGCTACTTGGTCTCTTGAACAACTGCATTAACGTAACATAAGCATGAAACCCAAATATAATAGAAATAAACAGGTAACATAAATTAGTTTGAGGTTTGCTACTAAATAGTACATTAGAGTTTTTTGGTGTGGCTAATAAAAAGACAGACCTCTGAACAAAAAGACACACATATTTCAGTCGGTAAAGTACTAGAACCATAGAGGAGCCATATTATTTTTAAATTTTATCATAGTTTTTAATTTACGTATTAGTTTTATTCTTTTTAACTTTCATTCTATTCCATTGTACTGTTACAAACCTTATCTTGTCATTATCTGTTATTATATGTTATCAACACTGTGAATGGAAACTTGTGTCTGTAGTGAATGAAAGTCCAATAAACAGTAAGCCTTTGGGCAGTTATTGGCGAACTTCCCAACGTGTGATACGCACGTTTGCAGGGGTCAGATGGAGATTTCAACTTTAACTTTTTCGACTTTAATTTTTAGTGTCTTTTTAGCAGATTTATTTTCATTTTATATGAAGTACTTTTTCATGAAGGAGACGAAATAGACATTCTAATTATACCAACCGTCAAATCACAAATGCACAGGTGTTTATAAAGGCGTACTTAGTTTGTATAAGACACACTGTACAAAAGAATCACTCATGTTCGAAATATGTCCTCACAAAAGGTGATTCTCATGAAAGTTGGTATCTGATGTTTCATAACATTGAACCGTGAGGACATGATTAACAGGTAAATGGTCAGTTGTATTAGACGAAAGAAGCTCTGACAAAATGTTATTCTCATTAAAGTTAATGATGGTATCAGATGAAGTTCTGATGCTTTGTAAGGTTGAATCTTGTGGAATGGTGTGAAATGGTCATTCATATCAGACAAAAGATACCCAGGTAAAAATGCTATTCATCTGAACACGAGTAAAACTGATACTTGTCCGCATTGCAACCCTAGACTAGACGGGCTGACGCATGTAAACTGATAATGAGTACATCTTGTGCAGGTTAGAAATTCTTTAGAAGATATTCGAACAGATACTTTGTATAAGTCGATGTTTAAATCAATGAAATAATTAAATTTAGTCTGTTTGTTATTTCCCCACAGATGATGCTGGAGTCAACTACTGGTGGTCATCTATCGTTTTTAGCTGTGTTGTTGTTGATGTCTTTGATGGCCACGACAGCAGATGCTGTGAGAGTTTTTAGGAAAAGTCCAACTATTGAGCTTGGAAACGTCTATGACAGTAGCAACACGGTTCTGACCAGCCTGGTGGTCAGTAATGGTCACTGTGGGCTGATTTGTGATGAACTCGGGGATGACCAGTGTCAGTCGTTTAATGTGAAACCTGAAGGAAACCAAATCCGCTGTGAGTTGTTTGACCACCAGCCTCGTAAGGTAGCCAGCATCGTCCCTCATCCTACGGGTCAGCTTTTTGAAGAGGTAATATCATTGAACAATTCTTAAGTTCTTTCAGTCAAATATTAATACAAACTGTGGTATTAACAAGACATCCAAGGTTAAAACTATTTACGTGGAGACAGCAGGGTGGACAAAGTTCCAGCCATTACTTGAATGTAATGGCCGGAATGACTTACACAACTTTTCCAAAACTCCATCTATTGATTACTCTGGGACACTGATGGAGATAGGCCACTTGAATCAGTGTTATCCAGTAGTTTCTTCAGGTGTTGTTTGGTTAGGTTTGTCTCGATGGTCCCATCATTGTGTATTCTCTCGAAGACCACGTTGATAGTTTTCTTTTACAATACTTTTGTTCATAACAAAACGGCATCTTTTGATGAACTTTATAACTTAGTTGGAAACCAAGAACTGTTTACTTTCTGTTTATCGTACAGACAATGGAAAATTTGACTTGTCTTACTTTGAGTTTTGCGTAGTACACTATAACCATAAGACTCGCATTTCTTCCACGTCACCTGAAAATAACCTCGAATAATCATCTTGGAATGTTGACGGATATTTTATTTTTTTCTCACTATTGAAAGCTAAGAGATAAAAATATATTTTGTAAACATTTGGTTCAAAAGCTCATAACGGATTTACACATCATTCTTACTACAGGAATGTGAAGCACTAAGAGTGACTGCTAGTGCGAAAGTGATGAAAAAAGACTTGGAAATTGTGCTCCTCATCGACGACAACAGAGGCGTGTATCGGTTAACGCCTGCGTACCCAAAACCTCGCCTGATTGGACCCCTTGAAGAAGTCTTTGTTGATTTTAACCAGAGCTCAGATGACATGCTTTTCTTTGAAAAAGTACATCCTTTTGGTGATATCTTTTTGATCAGACATGGTGAGTATAATACTGTATTTTTTATTTCTTTATTGCTGGGCTGTTTTTCCAAAAGCGCGGGAAAATTTGAAGATTTTGATGCCTATATCATAAGCGAATCATAGGTATTTGTGTTGGGGACGATAAACCCGGTTCTGGAGTCACTTGTGAATGGATGACTTAACGTTAGGAATGAGCACTTTTTTATCCAAAGATGATAACTCTCCTTGTCTTGGTATGTGTGAGTTGGATGTAAAACTTTTTCTGGATACACAGAGATTAACTTATTTATTTATTTATTTGATTGGTGTTTTACGCCGTACTCGAGAATATTTCACTTATACGATGGCGGCCAGCATTGTGGTGGGAGGAAACTGAGAAGAGCCCTTGGAAAACCCATAACCATCCGCAGGCTGCCGGAAACCCTTCCCACTTACGGCCGGAGAGGAAGCTAGCTTAACACTGAGATTAACAGAGCATAGCTACAAAATCTAGACATAAAGAGTTAAACTTTATTCTCATCGCAACCAATCCAGTTTGCAGGCTCGAATCCACCTGTGGTAGGTAAATTTGGAAGCTTTAAGTCAGGAGGTTTTCTAATAACGGGCGCAGGGCGGTGGTTTATTGCGACCTCTGCACGTAACTACCATGCTGAAGTACTGTACTGAAGTAAAAATAGTACTCAGAATAACAGATAAAGAAATACTCTATAGAAACAGAAAAATGGAGTGAGTGCTTGAGTGCTTGGGGTTTAACGTCGTACTCAACAATTTTTCAGTCATATGACGACGAAGGAATCATTAGGGTGCATGCACGTGTAATGTGCCTCCTTGTTGCAGGACGGATTTCCACCGCGCTTTTATTTAGTGCTGCATCACCGAGACGACTTACCGAAGGCAAGTAAGCCGCCCCGCCCGAGCCATTATACTGATACGGGTCAACCAGTCGTTGCACTATCCCCTTCATGCTGAACGCCAAGCGAGGAAGTTACAACTTCCTCTTTTAAAGTCTTAGGTGTGACTCGACCAAGGATTGATCCTGGATCTACCGGTCCCGAAGCGGACGCTCTACCAACTGTGCTATCCGGGCCGGTCACAGAAAAATGGAAGCAGATAGGTTGGAGTGCTGTTGTTGTTGTACACACTTATTAAGAATGTAAGTATTCTTGCAGACTGTCCTAAAACGCGTTCTTCTTATGTTTTCAGAAACTTTGATGTTTTGTTACAAAGCTGTGGACAAAGATCACAAGAAGTTTACGACCTGTGATAAAAACGTTTTTCCTGTACGCTGGGACCAAGTCCTCCCACTAGGCATAATGGGAAGTGATTATATGAGATTAATCGTGAAGAGTGATGACATTTACATGGTTGCCTGGAACCATGGAATTGTCAAGTCAGCCTACATGATTAACCAGAAAAGTTCCAGTATTACAGATATGTTTCAGTACTTTGGTAATTATTATTATTGCGAAGATGGAAAGAACTTTGAATTTTGTTCTCTTTACCAACCCTTTTGGTTTGCGGCTTCAAGCGGTATCCATTTAAATGGAGAATATTTTGGATTGTTTATAGGCACAAAGATGTATACGTTTGATTTCGGGAAAGAAATCATTCATGAGAGATACCCTGTGTGCAAAAACAAAAATCTTGGGTTCTTCTTCGAAAAGCGTCCTTGAAAACTGTATATAATATATGTTATGTTAACGTGGTGTAGGTTATTGCTGAGAATTGTTACTTCATCAAATACGAAAATCATTACGAATATAGCGAAGTAGATCAAATCAATTCTGAAAATGACTTGATAGCATGGTGTGGCCTGATATGGTATTGAGTAGAAGCTCCTGGTCTGAATGACATTTTGGTTTTAGCTCTTAGTGCATACTAAACTATATAACTGTCCCTTTAAAAATCTGCTCTTAAAGAAGCCTACAGAGCGAGGAAGTCTCTCCGTCGTCAGAAGTGAACCCAATTGTCTCACTGCATTGTTTAAGACATTTTGGATTTTAAGATCCTGTAGATGAATTCGGCACCAGTTTGTAGAGATATATATCTACGTATCAGGTGTATTATATGGACGTATCCGGCACCAATTTGTAGAGATATGTGTTTATGTATCCGGTGTATTATATGGACGTATTTGGCACCAATTTGTACAGATATATATCCACGTATCAGGTGTATTATATGCTCGTATTCGGCATCAATTTGTAGAGATATATATCTATGTATCAGGTGTATTATATGGACGTATTCGGCACCAATTTGTAGAGATATATATCTATGTATCAGGTGTATTATATGGACACTGTATTAGGCACCAGCTTGTGAAGATGTATTTTTATCTATCAATTGTATGATGTGGGAATATTTGCCACAAGATTGTGGAGATGTATTTTTATCTATCAGGTGTACTATATGAATAAATTTGGCACTAGTTTGTGGCAATGTTTTTATTACCTATTAAGTGTATTACATAGAACTCCTGATCCGACTTAGACGACCATAAAGAGGATTGCTTATCGTTATGTTCTTGTCTTTACCGTGTCTTTACACCGAGCAATGTTTTCTGACAGATAGTGATTCCATTAAGCATGGGCGCCACGTTGATGATATTTTGAGGGTATAACTAAAGAAATAAGATACGAAGAATAAATCAAAACTTGCCGTTTGAAGCGGCAAACAAATCAAGCAAAATGTATCACTTGAAAAGAATGTTAAATTTTGGGTGAAATAAAGTAATTGCAAATCAGCTGACGCTCTTCTTAAACAGCTTTCCCGTGATCATAAAGTAATGTTGAATTGTTATTACTACATTTGCGTCAGGATAAAAGACCATAACGTCAATAACAATTAACACAAATGTAACCGGGGAATTCACCTGCACAAAATTCGAGGTCGGCCGTTTTCGATTCACGTGACTCTGCAGCTGGGATGGACACGGCAGCTGGGGTGGACGGCAGCTCTTCAAAAATTAGGATCATCTTCTTTCTAAACGTAATTTCTTCTACTTTAAAAAAAGTCTCTGATGGTTTCTGCTTTAAAAAAAAGTGTCCCAAACCAAGTTGTCCATCGCCAATGTAAATCCAAATATTCCACTTTTTGAGGACGAAGTTGAGTGCCGCCAACTCGGATCGAAAATTCAGTTACTGAAGACTGTGTAATAGTGGGCAAATGGTCGCAGCGTCATACTCATCCTGTCTGCTGTCAGTTTACCTAAGAATTTTTACTTGACGTAAATTCCAGGAAGAAAAAGGACATTTATAGCGAAATTAGATGTATCAGCAGTTGAACTAAGCGTTACTACCGTCAATATCCACAATAAGATCTTTATCAATCAACGATTTTTCGTTTTTCAACCAGAAATAATTATATCATATTAAGAAAAAAAGCTAGATCTCTTCGTTATAGACGAATCTGGATGAAGTATTTTTCAGTTAGGGTGAAAGTTTGTGCTTTAATCTATGATTTTGACATGAAGGCTTCATTTTATACTTAGGGGCTAGTCCTCCTTCGATGCGCACAGATCACAAACCATTTGGCCGCACAATACGCTCGCGTGTTGGCGGCAATTCGTCCCCTAGCGGAGTACTTTCTTTGCTCATATCGGACGAGCGGCCTGGTAAGGCGGTGAGTTTCAAGCTTTCATTCCCTCCGCACAGCTCGTGAATTTTATAAACCCATCAACGACAAGTTAAGCAGTTGACCTAGAAAAGTTCCGTATAAAGGAAGTCGTTTTCTATTACAATTTTTTTTTGTAATAACAAAGGGGATATTACTATGTGAAATAACACTTTTCCTGCTAAAAGGAATTCCGAACATTTCACGTATATATAAGCCATAAGAACAAATCTATCACGTAAACAAGACCAACTCCTTTTAGTTGATAAAAACAAAGTGTAGTCTTTTTACTGCAGCGCGTGTTGAAGATGGACTGACTCCATTTGCACATTGTGAATTTGAAAGCGAGACTGTCCAGTCCTTGACGTAACGGTAAGAAACAGCTGGTTTGGCAAAGAAAATCTGACATCCAATGTTTTTTTTAACAATTTACCTGATTTTAGATTAGTAAAAATTTTTTAACCACAATTCAGACATTTACTAAGTGTGACATATTTTAAGTACTTTTTTTTTTATTATTTATGCTTATCATGCAATATGTATAACTTTAGAAGGGTGATAAACCAATCTATACTACTGGTACATTACATTGTTGTGTGCAATAAATTATATGAAAAATAATGCTGGAAATTACTTGTTCTACTGCTCTGTTGTATGTTTTACACGTAGACCCTACAGACAGTTATGTTCATTTTTCTCGAAAACAAATCAGGTGGAAAGAAATCAGACGAAGTTTAGCTAAAATTATGCAATAGAATCTTTTGGTGTAGCAAATGTAAAGACAGGCCTTTATACAAATTGATGCATTCAGGTTCGGTCGGTAAAGTATTACAGCCATAGGGGAAATGTTGACCAAGTAATGTGATGTGACTCAACATGATATCCCATTGACCAACATTGCTGCTACACTCCATAATGGGAAGATAATCGAAAGGCTCACCACAAATACATTTGAGACAGTCATTAATAAAATTATTAAATAAATCGTCAATGAGCGAACTACATCCATGTCTTAGTCTACACTAGGTTATATTTGGGCGTGCCAACATAATTCGACACAGGTGGTAAAAGTTTCAGGTCTGAAAATTTATTCATTTGTTAAATTATTTGTTTGATTATTTCTTACCTCCTGCCGTAAGTTAATGATATGAGACCCCGACAATCAAACTGTATATCAGCTTAATTGCTTAACGTCAATTTTTTCATACAGCGTAAACCACCGAGCTTTGCCTTGAGCTTGAGCAAAGAGGTTTCGTCAGGTGGACTGTTTATAAATGTGCGATGTATGACGATGTGCTTGGAATAATCTAATTACACTGAAGCGGCTGGCCACCGAATAGGCAGAGCAGTAACTGGTGAATTTTGAGTTGATAAAACGTAATATCTTTAATATTGTCAGCATCTCAATGCTGCATGAAAAGACATTCCATGTCGAGATTCGCAGGTCCCATTTCCACAGCAATAAGGAAAAGGAAGAAATATTATATAAATAGCAAATAAAGCTGGTAACTCAGAAGGCCGGCAGTTTGCTATGGGCGATGTGTTTCCTCCACCCATAATAAGCGAAAACAATTTCACTTTCCCCTCTAAATGAATGATATCTTCACATGAAATACTTCTCAGTGGAAACACCGTTTGTTTAATCTGTATTACTTTGATTTAGTCGGTGATTTTTTGGCTGGCGTTTTACCCCGTAATGAAGACTCTTTCACTTATACGACGACGAGCAGCAATACCGTGGTGGAAATCCGGCACGCGGGAATCCCACGACCACCCGCAGGTAGTTGGCAGATTTTCCCACGTGCAAGCCAAGAGGAGGTCGGGAAGAGGGAATTACTTCATTATTTCCATGTATTTTATCACAGGTCCAATTCATATGGGACGTATAGTGGACGAGGAATTATCTGCCGGATTACGCGACCGTCGATTATCATTGTGAGAGGGAGGCACTGTTTGTGTATGAAAAAGGTAAGATGTCTGACACGTCTACACGAGAGTCGCGTGGTGCTCGGCTGCGTATAACTTACTAGAATTAAGCACTTACACGAATAGATAGATTAAAACTCTATCTGAGATAAATTGAGACGAGGCCGTATTTCAACGATATGCGTGACAAATTGTCAGGCTTCACACTCTCGTAGCTACTTCAATTTTACCATCTATTCTTGCAGTCTTAAATCTTATCTTCAATTTTATAACGAATCTTATAAGATTCACCTGAAATCAAGAAGCCTGGAGAGACGGCCACGAGACGAACCTTACCACTCTGAAATCCATCAGTTTCACTTTGATTTGTTTACATCATGTTTATATCATATGTCAATGTTCCTCTTTGGCACGTCCACCTGGACAAGATGGCGACGATTGTATCCTGTACTATCACGTTTACAACAAACAAACGGACCTCAGGCCTCCCCCGGATACGTCATTTATGATTAAACCAGCTGTGGTGCATGTAGCATGAGCATAAAAACCGAGATGTTCACGTTTCAGCACTACATTCCACCGACTTGAATAAGTCATAGCTGGTACTGTAATACATGTGGTTAAAGGGTACGATTGTTTTATTACTTGACAACATTTGCTTCCCTTTGTAGAGGGCTGATGAACACCATTAAACAGGCTGAGAGTCTGAAGATTTTTGCAATCAGCTGTAATTGACATAGGTTGCGCGTCTGGTGATTATGTTACCAGCCGCAAATAACATTGGGTATCATAAAGGCGTCGCGACTGGACATGTATATAACCAATGCCTGTGGGACGAGATGTTAGCGAACAGATGCACAAAAACATTGAATTTGTGTATATACCAACATTGTAATAAACCGCCCCCAGCGTAGAGTTACAGAATCAAAGGTGTAACAGAAACGTTTCAAGAATAATCAAATGCATGCACCTGTTAATAATTTATTGGTTTGTTTGGGGATTTTATTGATGGGTTTGTTTGGGTTCCTCATTGTTTTGTTTGTTTTCTTTTATTATTAATTTATTGATTTTTAGGAGTTTTATTTACTAATGTGCTTGAGATCTTATAGATTTTTTTATTTATTTATGATCGGTGTTTCAACGGCGCACCTACGAATTTGTCGTCTACATACGCCAAGACGGGCACGTTGGGCAACGGAATCATCGAGACCCATCTAGAGTGGTCGATTTATTGGATACTTTGTGTACCCGTTCTGTTGACAGTTTACAGCCTAATGGGTATTTGTACAATTGACCAGTGGTCAAAACTACGTATTATTGTTAATTTTCTGGAGGTTGCCTTTTGTCCTGAAGACATTTGTGAAATCGGGCAACTAAGTTTAAGAGAAAATCATTTTGTCATAAGCGAGATCCCTGGTGGAGGAAGGCGGAGTGTCGGGTGTTACTGGACGAATCCTTCCACATGTGACGTAGAGGTGTAGTTGGTTTCAAGTGTACTTCATGCAGGCTACACATAGAAGACCACTGGTCGACCTCTTATAGTCATCAAGGCTATAGGAAAATTGGAAGCTGGGGAATTTAGGCAATTGCTTGTTTGAGAATATGTACGCATATGTACATGTACGCTTGGGCTTTTACGTCGTACTTTTTTTTTCAGTCATATGACAACGAATAGGCATTAGGTGTGAACATTGTTAGGGTATCGGTATGATAAGTCCAAAATCAATTCCCTTAAGGAGCCTAACCTGGGTCAAACAGAGTAACACTCTTAAACACTCAAATGGGGGGTTTAACAATTTAATAAACCAAAAGGAAAATAATGATGCTATAAACTACATATAGCAATGCACAGAATATATATATATATATATATATACATACACATATACATATACATATATATATATATATATATATATATATATATATATATATATATATATATATATATATATATATATAATAAATGTTACAATAAATGGCGGCCGCTTACTAGTATGTACAAATACGTCAGACCTGAGTTACGCTACAGTTTGTTGTTGATCTCCCTCAACCTTAACACGGTTGAATCCCCTCCCCCCCCCCCCCCCCCACACACACACACACACACACACACTCGCCTTATGAAGGGAGGTTGATACTCTTCTGGTATCTAGTACACAAATCCTCCAGCAAGTAGTTAATATATACACGATAATCACAATTAACGGACCTCGGAATGTCCGCCAGCAGTCACCCGTTAGTCCTGGTCCGGCTAATCCAAACTACACCGGCTTGTCCACTCCAAAGGTTTTAAAGATTTCTTCTAACTCTAACTGTAATGTATCGTCCTAACTCGAAAAGAACTAGCAATCCGTCAAAGGCACCTTATAGCTCTCCAAATATAACTATCGCATCACTGTCTTATAACTGTCTGTCACTGTTCATAACTATCACTGACAATATTCTTTGGCCTACAAATCTGCTGCCTTATATATTGTCATCGAAGCTTCGAGACAGAACAAAAAAACATAAACAAGGTCATTTTCCAGAAGCATCGGTCAATCGAAACTGATTGGCTAGAAATTTACAAGATGCTCTGTATTTAGACTACCCGGCTGCGACTGAAAGAAACACGTCACTGTGACTGTTACATGACAAGCTATATTGTGTCTTCTGGTGTCAGAGCGGCCCATGCCGCCAAAAGATATCAGACATGACACCTCACCCAGTAACATTAAACTGACATCGGGATAACCAGTCCTGTTTCCTCGCTCCTACCTCTCAGTTCTGTGCGTCAAGCGAGGCATCAACAAGTACGATTTTTTAAGTCTTTGGTAAGACCCGACCCGGGTTTGATCCCAGGTCTTCCGATTTCGAGGCGGACTCTCCGTCCACAAAGTGACTGAAACGATCTTGTTTGAGAAAAAAGTTAAGCTAATATATATTTCCAAACCAGACCTTCTCCAAACCTCTGTATACTGCAGACCTGAACTTCTCCAAACCTCGGTATACTATAGAGCTGACCTTCTCCAAACCTTTTTACACTACAAACCTGACCTTCTCCAAATCTGTATATACCACCAGACCTGACCATCTCCAAACCTCTACATACTACCAGACGTGACCTTTTCCAAACCTCTGTATACTACCAGACCTGACCTTCTCCAAACCTCTGTATACTACCAGACCTGACCTTCTCCAAACCTCTACATACTAGTATAACCTTGGATATGATATAGCTGTTCAGTCGAGGACGTCAAGCTCTTTTCTGTAAATCCTGATGATTAAGATTTTGAAGACATCCACTTATTTCGTCAAACTTTTTGGACGTTCAGGTGAAAGGAAGAGAAAAGACCTTTCTCAGAGGACGAACTTAAATTGTCATAAATACTCGACTCATGTTGTTAAATAAGAGACGTAAGTTTGTTAACAATTTTAGATTCAGTCGGCCTCAGATGGTGTTGTAGCGTCTCATCTATTATTGTATGATCTAGTTTCCCCAGCATTGTTGTAAGTTGGTCTACTATTGATGATTTTGATGTAGATGGAGCGGCAGGTAAATCAGGTACTTCGTCAACACTGCTCTGGGCAGAAGTTAGATTCCGCTTCTGGCGTTTTTTTTTCTGGTTTGATCATGATGTCTGACAAGGGTACACCCACTAACAACACAACAGGTAGCACACAAAGGTGTATCCCGGTACACTGGCTCAGTCGGGCTGGCCACTCAACAGGTTTAACTAGTGCAAAGCCCGTGCACAACCACCCGGAGAAATCTGTGCAAGGGAGGCTACGAGATCTCAGCATACACTGTTTTTTCCCCGAAAGCAAACATTCGAGCTAGGTGCACTATCTGTTTTTCACGCATTATGACGCGAGATTTGTAATACTTGAGCATTGCTGTAAATTTTGCGAGTCACGTGATCTGTCTGGCCAAAGACAAAAACCAATGCACCTTGATGAAATTTTCATTTTACCATAATTTACAAACACTCACACCAGAAATGAAAGGCTATCACCTTAGCATATACAATAACCGAGCACTCCGAATTAAGTTGTACATCTAGTACTTTACGATCAGGGTCAATGACCTGACTTGACCTTCTCCAACTCCCATGTACTACCAGACCTGACCTTCTCCAAACCTCTGTATACCACCAGATCTGAACTTCTCCAAACCTCTATATACCACCAAACCTGACCTTCTCCAAACCTGTGTTTACTACCAGACCTGACCTTCTCCAGCTCCCATTGTACTACCAGACCTGACCTTCTCCAAACCTGTGTTCACTACCAGACCTGACCTTCTCCAAACCTCTATATACCACCAAACCTGACCTTCTCCAAACCTCTAATAAACAGTGGTGGATCGGCGCGATCCGAACACACGTCACCCTAGAGCAGCCATCTGGACGTATTCGTAGCTGGATCTTATTTATGGTGCGAATATTTTCATGTTGTATGTTCAGGGACAATCAACAACACCGGAATGAAACGGGCATTGCCGATTCGAACGTAGATTGGACTGTACATTATTTGAAAAGGTGCTCGAATTGTGTGCAGCACTGTTGCAAATGTAATTTGGATGCATAATGTTTTCATTTGCTAACGCATTCTTCTTGGGCAGAATAAAATAAAATTGCCCGATGAAATCTCCCAGATTACAGCATCCAAGATGAATGCCCGGCTCGAACTTCAAGGCCAGAAACACGGGCAGATAACTATGTTTTGTTTATTTTCTCACATGCAACTGTACACATTATCTAAAGAAACTCACGGTTGTGCACTCGTCGTACCGCGTTCGTTCTTAATTCCACTACAGCATAATTGCAGCCAGTTTGTGTCGAGAAAGTTGTGGAAAAGATGTTTACTGAGAACGACACAGTTGCTCTTCTGGTCGCATAATCCCATAGCAAAACCTCACAATTAACTCAAACGATAAATACAGTGAAACTAGTATTCTAGTTTTTTTTCTCTTTCCTCTTCAGGTGACAAAACCTCACGATTGTGGATTGCAAAGCCACAGCTATGGTTTGTAAAACTGCAAAACAGTGTGAAATATTACAACAAATATTATGTCCTTGTCGATAGATTGCACTTTTAATGTTTGTTAACGATCGGAAGGTTTGCTGAAGAGGCACTGACCTTTTTCTCGTCGATTTCCGTCAGCTTTTCATTATGATTACGATCATTTTTACCGTAGCCAAGGAGACCTTGTATTTGCCGGTGTGAATATGCTTTTGTCAGTGCCTGCCTGTCAATAACTTCATTCAAAAGTTATGCAGGAATTTGAATGAAATTTTGTGTGTAAATTTGTTCGGGCAATATTTGTAGGAATCACTATTCGATTTCACTTTTTTTCACAAATTTTTGTGCACAAAAGACAACTACATGAAACAAATGTTTAAAGGTTACCAAGGGCGTGTAGCACAGTTCTCATTGCCCAGATGTACGGGATATTAGCGTGACAAATAACGGAATGATGTCCTAATAGCGTCACTGTCAGCAGAACATAGAGCAAAAACTCCAAGCTTTTGTTTACGTTATTGTTTCAGTAATATACGTCAGGCTCTGTGTGTTTGCTGAACACCAGTTACAATCACTAGGAATCCGCAAACAAAAACGTAGTGCATAGTTAAACGTGGCCTTGCAAGTGGAATGATATCTGAAAACCGAAACACTTTTGTTTTGCGCCCTTCCTCCTGTTATTATTTATCCACCATTGCTTCAATTAAAATCATTTATGATTACGAACAATATTTACAGCATTTTGCATATACCAACGTGTATTTCAATTTCACTGTGGGAGTAAAACATATACTGTCATTAACTTATTGTCGTAGAATATGGTATTTGTACCTTATTTTCATACTTAGTTTTCTAATTGCCCTGTCAAATGAGAGAAACCTTTGTCGGCTGACTGTTGAAAGGCTTTGATTTTGACACACCAACGTTGACCTGTGTTACACCGTCCAGACATAGCAGTTTGGGAGACAAGGTGACAGAAGGGTACTGCAATGAGTCCAGGTAGCTTTTATTATCTATGAAATAATTAACAGACAAATAATGGACTTTACAGAAATAAACGCTGGTTCGATTTTATTTTGCTTGTCAGCTGTGCAATAGAATTTAAAGTGAAATTCGTTCACAGCCTTTATTACTGTTGTACTTAAGACGGTTTTTATAGACGACGGACAACAGGTATGAATTACTGTTAATGTCTTTAAGCTTGGAAGTATTTTTTCACATTTTCTCTTGGAGTTTTCTCCACGCCAAATGACAGTTCAGACCGTCGACCCGTTAAGCAATGTCCAAATGACAGTCCAGGCCATCAACCAGTTAAACAATGTCCAAAGTCAAATGTCTAAAGACCAGTTTCATTAATAACATTAGCGTCACATTAATGTAACGGAAGCCAGTTACCGGGAAGCAAAAGTAATCAGCAGTTTCTAGCAATATTGGAGAGTCTGTGATAATCACTGCATCAAATCCTATATGTACTTCATTACACTTTATGTTTAAAGATTGAAAATATCCTGCTATAAAGCAAGGAAAGC
Organism: Liolophura sinensis; assembly: GCF_032854445.1. NCBI lineage: Eukaryota > Metazoa > Mollusca > Polyplacophora > Chitonida > Chitonidae > Liolophura > Liolophura sinensis. The sequence goes on from NC_088304.1 coordinate 18,466,317, forward strand.
TATGAATGTATCTTAGTACCGGTTTTATTGTAACTGCTCATATGAACACGGCGGTGATAATAAAAGCTGTAGATTTATACCGCCCATGGCGCTGGGTTAATTTGAATGAGATGCATGCTAACATAGCATACATAGTGCGATAGATCTCTATGATAACAGCCTCTAATTAATAGCTGGTATGTTTGGCAAAATAAAACAAACTTTGAAGGGAAACTGTTGATAGTAAAGCCTTAACTCAGAAGTTTCAGCAACTATATTTTATGATGTAGATTGGAGTCGTCGATATTATATCATGCTATATGCTATATATTGCCGTCCATAGATAAATAGGTAACAAGGTTGAATTACAGTCATCGATACAGTCGATGCGAAAACAAGTCATGGTAGTATTTATAAATATATGAATTCAGATAACATATGCCATCAACGGAATCATTAATGTTACAAACTCCAGTGAATGCGAAAGACTATTTCGTCTTGGCAGGCGATGGTTTCTGTGGTCGATGGGATTGAGGTCAGGTGATCTCAATGACCACTACATAACGTCAATACCAGCATTTTGCAGGAAATTTCGTGTCAAAACAGGTGTGTGTGGGCTCATTGTCAACTTGGAATTGCAGGCAAGGACAAGGAGCAGCCATGGACATCACCAGCTCGGGGACAAGGACCTGGGTCCGTACTTATCAAACGTCTTAAGACTTAAATCAAAAATTCAAACTCAGTTACAGTTAAAATGTTTTGCTCTAGGATGTTTGAAATTTGTGCAGTGATTTATTTTTTACTGCAGAACAGTGTGCCAGTCACAATTTGAGTTCTTTTCTGTTATGAGTTTGACTTTCCAAACAGTTGTGATTTTTGACATAAGTGTTGAGTTGATTGATAAATACCTTCCCTGGTCACGATATCCCGCTGCATGAAGGTCCCCACGAATCTCGAGAAGACAAAAGAGCGTACCGAATGCACCCCGCGTGGTTCACCACAATTGCAATGGTCGGATGCGTCAAGTTAAGTCTTGTCATTATGGTATTCACCCAAATTAACCACCCTGTACTACCCATGTTCAATATAATCATTTTGTTCAGTATACATCGACTGTGTGTTTTTATTCTATTAACTTCAATTTTCCATATCTCATCCAGATTTAGGTTTTTGCCTGGCATATCTGGGGCTACATTGTATATGGAATCTAAAGGATGGCGTTATTGTCATATTTCTTACCCAGAATATTTTGCGCAGAGTTATGATTTATAGGTCTCACTTTACAACATGAAGTATTCACTTAAATATGCCTTGTAGATTTGCCCTTCTTGAAAATGTTAATCCCATGGTGATGTGGCGATTTTACTAGAGACAGTATATTATTTCATATAATTGCATGGGAAGTTAGGGGTTAAATTTCTGCCTTGTCCATAACGTAGACATAGGTTTTACCGGTAGAATGTAAATTTTTATGGGTTAGAGATATCCTTAAATTAAATTAGAATTTTTGTGGAATATTTTGAAAGATTTTGAACATACAGAGACAGGATATTTTGTGGACTCATGAGCACAAGTTTTTTTTTGGCGCCTTGATATAACTTTTGAAGGACACAGTTTCCGTGGACCCCTGTCCTTTCCAACGTAAGAATTTTAATACTTGATGATTTAATTAGATGATGATATTTCACGTATAATACATTGACATGTTGAAGGAGTTTCTCTCCAAGCTTGGTGATCAAATATTGTTTGGCTAGGTTGCAGACAACATTTTTCTACCGACCTTAAGTTTGGCGAAACATCCGCCATTGTTAATATTTTAAAGTGACAAATTCGAGTAGAGTTTCCATTACTTTTGGACATATTCTTTTTGCAACAAACTACGTACAGCATTTTTGACTGTGGCATGATTTTGGGATAAAACGTCCTCTGTACCAAGTTTAAGACACTACATCATTTTTTTTCGTTGTTGTTGTTTCGTTGTGATCGCTTCGGGACCGGTAGATGCAGGATCAATCCTTGATCGAGTCACACCTAAGACTTTAAAAGAGTAAGTTGTAACTTCCTCGCTTGGCGTTCAGCATGAAGGGGATAGTGCAACGACTGGTTGACCCGTATCAGTATAATGGCTTCGGCGGGGCAACTTACTTGCCTTCGGTAAGTCGTCTCAGTGAAGCAGCACTAAATAAAAGAGCGGTGGAAATCCGTCCTGCAACAAAGGAGGCACATTACACGTGCATGTACCCTAACGATTCCTTCGTCGTCATATGACTGAAAAATTGTTGAGTACGACGTTAAACCCCAAGCACTCACTCACTCACTCTGTACATAGATGTTGTGACTTTGGTATTATCCAATCAGTGCCCTGAGTACCATCATTGGTACTCATGAATATTTCTAAGCGTAGACTATAAATGCTGGGCAAATTCCCACTTTTAGTCCCAGGATCGGGAAGGCCAAGGGGGTGGCCTGCTTACACTAGTCCGAGATAATGTCTCGTACTCCGAAATTAAGTTGCCTAATGTAACCTCATTTGAATGTCAGTGTGTGTGTTTAGCTCCTAAGTTTGGTAAATGCGTTAATGTTATTAATATTTACAACCGTTGCAAACGCTTAATTGATGATGAACTGACAACTGTGTTGGAGTCTATAAGTGGACCTACAGTTGTTTGTGGTGACTTCAATGCTCATAATCGCATATGGCGTAGTGTTGGTTCTGATGTTAATGGTGGAATTGTTGCAGATTTTATTGATACGAATGGCTTTGTTGTTTTTAATACTGGCGCGGGGACACGAACTGATATTCTTACTGGTAATATATCACGCCTGAATCTTACATTTTGTTCTGCTAATATAAGTGCAGGCTATTCTTGGTCTGTGGGTCAACTGTCACCTTGTGCCAGCGACCATTATCTCGTGCATATTCGCATTGGTAAGCCGTTATGTAACAACTCCACTGGTAGGCTATCAAGATGGAAAACTGAAGATGCAGACTTGAGTTCTTTTAAGCATTCAATAAGTAAAGTTTCGGAAACTGATGTAGTTAGTGAAAATTTGGATGAGTTTAATGATGCAGTTTTAGGTTACATTTCCGAAGCAGCCGAAAGCAGTATGCCGAAGTCATCAGGAAGACCTTGTCCAAAACCTCCTGTACCCTGGTGGAATGAAGAATGTGAGGAAGCCATCAAAGCTCGCAAGAAAGCTAAAAACAGAGCAAAACGTACGCTACTCCATCTTGATATAATAGACTACAAGAACAAAAAATAATCAAGAGAACCCAGAAGTCATATTGGCGTACGTTTTGCTCTACCATAAATTCTAACACATCTATTAAATCGGTTTGGCAAAAGGTTAACGCAGCTAGGGGAAACCACTCTAACTCATCTGTACCCACTCTAAGTAAAGAACATGTAATGTATGTAAGTGATATAGATAAGGCTAATATTTTGTGTAAAAGTTTTGCTTTTGTCAATACCTCTGACAATTATGACCGTGATTTTAAGCGTTACAAAGATGACGCTGAGAAGGAGTGTGATTTTTCTAATATTATGTTTGACGATATGGTAATAAACAATGATTTTTCTTTGGCAAAAGTCAAGCAGGCTATATCCAGAAGTAACAACAGTACGCCAGGAGAAGATGGTGTTCATAATTCTATGTTGCGTAATATGCCAGATTCGTTCTTAAATATATTGTTACTTCTTTTTAACCGTGTTTGGAATTCCATGACGATACCTTTGGCATGGGGTAAAGCGATTGTGGTGCCTGTTCTCAAGCCCGGAAAGCCTCCTTCTAATCCGTTATCGTATAGACCATCTCACTCACCAGTAATTTATGTAAATTGATGGAGCGAATGGTCAATGCTCGCCTAACGTGGCATCTTGAAAGTAAAGGTCTTCTTTCCCCATTACAGAGTGAGTTTAGACGTAACCGACGGACAACAGAACATGTTGTTAGGCCAGAATCTGATATTAAGAATCGGTTGTTAAATAAGGAATATGTTTTAGCAGTTTTCTTAGATGTCGAGAAGGCGTACCATATGGTGAGAAGAAGACGGGCGTGAGGAAAATGGCAGAGATGGGTTTGGGGGGGAAGATATTGGCATGGATGAGAAACTTTTTGTCTAATAGACAAATACCTGTTCGTGTAGGTAAAGAATTTTCAGACCCTATTACTACGGAGAATGGTACCCCTCAGGGAAGTGTCATTTCACCATTATTGTTCAATGTCATGCTAAATGATCTTCCTAGTATTCTTCATCCAAAAACTAAATGTGGTTTTTTGGCAGATGACAAAGCCGTATGGGCATCGTCCAAAAGTTTTAAATTGGCTCATAAGTACCTCCAAATGAGCCTAAACTCTATTTTTTCCTGGGGGGAAAAAGTGGGGGTTTAAATTTTTTCCTGTTAAATCCGAAGGTATGATATTTACTCGTAAACGCATAATCTCGGACTCTCCACTTTTGTTGGGTAATGATGCCATAAAAAAATCACCTGCATTTAAGTATTTAGGAGTGTGGTTAGATAAGTCTCTGACCTGGTCTAACCATATTGTTCAGATAGTTGTTAAATGCACTAAGGCTATTCATTTAATGCGATCCATTTCTGGAACTTCATTGGGTGGGGGGGGGAGCGGGCAGATAAAACCTCTTTATTGATGTTATACAGGGCTCTCATTCTGTCAAAACTGGATTATTGTTGCGAAGTATTCGATTCAGCGGCGCAGTGAGTTAAAGATAAGCTAGACAGTATCCATTACCCAGCGTTATCTGTTTGTACTGGTGCAGTTAAAGGGGCCTCGTTACGTTGTTTACAAGTGGCCTGCTGTGAGCTCCCCTTGTCGATTAGACGTAAGCTCAGAACTTTAAAATACACCCTTGTTCTCAGGTCGTCCTACGATAATCCTGCTTGTCCATTGTTGCAGCCTTCTTATTATGATTTTCTGTACAATGGACGCCATTCCGGAAACTTTAGGGTACGATGAAGAGAAATCCTTGATGACGTGGGTGTTGACCTGATCAAGCTGGAAAAAGCTACTCCTTTCCCGCACCCTCTTGGTTCCTCCATGTACCTAAAATTTGCATGGCGTGACGTGAGTACACCCGCAAATCTGACCAACCTAACCTTATCTGCTTGTTTTTTTAAAAACTATGTGTCTAACAACTGGTCTGCTTTTTGAAAACTATTTTCAGATGCATCAAAGTGCCCAGAGACAGGGAAGTGTGGTATTGGGTTTTCAGTACCGGATATAAAATTATGCCAATCAATGCCAAGAGTGTCTGATAAATTGTCGGTCTTCACATGTGAGTTATTAGCAATCATCTGTTCTTTACATTGGCTTGAGGAATACAGACCAGTGAGGGCTGTGATTTTTTCTGATTCACTTGCTTCATTGCAGGCAATTAAGAATTACTCTTGGCAAACTGTATCTCCTGTGATTTTGGAGCTATTATGGTTGATAACCTCGTTTTACTTTCAGGGGATAGAGGTTTGTTTGGCATGGGTACCAGCCCATGTGGGAATAGCGGGTAATGAAGAAGCGGACAAGGCCGCAAAGCAAGCGCTACTGCTGACTAATATGTCTGTCTCTTACAAGTTATCTTGTCGAGAGATGTTCAACGAAGTTAAGTCACACTTCTACTCGCTTTGGCAGAATGAGTGGGATACAACGAATAATGGTCGTTTTCATTTTCAGCCTTCTATTTCCAGTGGTTATGTAAGCCTATCTCCAAGACGACACGATGTCTTATTTTTCAGATTAATGTCTGGTGTCTTACCTCTTAACTTACGCATTTTGAAGATAAACTGTCATTCAACTGGCTGGTGTGATTTCTGTGATGTAGATGAGTCCGAAGTACATTTTCTTTTAAGATGTCCCAGATATAATGTAATCAGAACTCAAATGTTTGTAAAGCTATCATATTATGGTATTTTTCAGCACACATTACAGGCATTTCTATGTCCCCCAAGAAACAAAGTTAAAGTTTTCAATGAAGTGGCGAAGTTCATTGTTAATTCAAGCCGATTCAGAGTCGCCCCAACCCTCATTCCGTTTATTTGAGTGCTGTCTCTAGTAACGTAGTATAGATTTACTCTTGCTGTTAAGTGTGGCGTGCATCATCCCTTTTCAGGGCTTGGAAAACCTCAGATTTATAATTTCATTCACTCCCTTTTAGTCCCAGATGATCTCGGACCACCGTCGTGTTAACATCTCAATTTCCACCTAGTTAGCTTTCTAAGGCAGGTATTTTACATTTATATAAGTAGTGTAAAGTGGTAGCTAGACAAGTTGTCAGCACTGAAGTGGGATTTCAGCTTTAGAGCATACCAAGAGACAGTGGGACTGCTAGTTCCAAATTGTGACACAAGTGTTCCCAGGCTGTGGGACTGACTTTCCCAGGCTGTGTGACTGATATTCCCAACTATGATTGAGACAGTATATCTCAGTAGTTTGTAACTGGGATTTTCTGGACCAAAAGTTTATAATTCCCAAGTATGTGCTGAAGCATTTATACTGGAGAAGTTGCCTATAAGTGCCCCTGAGCAGTAGTTGGACTGGGATTCCAGTTTCGGCACAGTGAACCATTTCTGGAACTGTTTACTCCCAGAGATGCGCTGGAAGTATTATTGCTGATAATTTCCCCACATATGGCTGACATGTTGTCTATAGAACAACAGTAGGACATACCGGTATCACAACAGCACTAGGATTAACACCTCCCTGAGATATCCCTAACAGTTACCCGCACCATCTGAAGTACAGATGTCGTGCCTGCATATATATATATATATATATATATATATATATATATATATATATATATATATATATATATATATATATATATATATAATATATATATATATATATAATTTATTTATCACCTGTTAACTTCTGGAACTACTTTTTTTTATCTTGGTTACACTTTACTGTTCAGCACCCATATAACGCAATTATTTAGTCATATGTTTGTCAGCTGAGTACTATGAAAAAATTTGCTTTCACTTGCATCACACTCCATCAATAATATACGGTATCTTTTGATTAACTACGGCGTTACGTTGGCCATCGGCACAGGCCCTCTGAAACAACCGTGTGGGCGCTGGACATAGCAGTGCGTTAGTCCTTTCAGATATTGTTCCAGATATTGATCATAAAACTCACGTATGACACCATAAACTGAGACTTATCTTCCGTTGTGTATAATGTTTGACTAACCTCTCAAATATGTATATAAAGGTAACTCCTCTCCAAAATAACAACAACAGCAAAAAAAAAAAACCCTTAACACGTCAGCTGAAAGACCCATTAACATCTCTAAATACAGAGTCAAGTAAAATGATTTCATAAACTGGATTTTACAATAACCTTCAAGATGATATTCGGGGTCTCCGTGGCCAAGGCGCTCAGTACGTCAGCGCGGCGTAATGACCCAGAAGCCTCTCACCAATGCGGTTTCTCTCCGGCCGTACATAGGATAGCAGGGTTGTTCGTGGGTTTCCCCCAGACTCTACCTGGTTCGCTTTCGCCTTAATGCTGACCTCCGTCGAATAAGTGAATTATTCTTGAGTGTTGCATAAACAATCAAATAAACAAATAAGGATGACACTCTGACTTGAATTCAACACTTAACAGATAGAGACTGCTACACTTCTACATTCGAAATGCGTAGGCCTATACATATATAGATCAATGAATGCATCCGCAAAAAACAAAACTTTTAGGCAAAACAAAGAGGTTTGGCATTACTATTGAACTCGCTCTCCGTGTGAAAACTATTTGTGTCATATCTGTAAATATTCGTCAGTTATTGCCAATGTCTTGTGATTTCCAAACGTTTTCCTCTTGTAGTTCTCAAATAAATAAGTAAATGATATCTTTTAATACTATCGTACATGCGCTTCAGGAATCATCTATAACACGGCGCTCCGGTGAGTAGAGGAACGGATCAGTGACGTATATGGTTGTTGATTTGTCTGAATGGTAAACTTTCGGGATCTTTCTGCAGGAATGCCTGTAGCTTCTATCTTATATTCGTCACGATATGGCTGAAATATGTGTGATGTTAAACTGATCGTTCATTGAGGAGTCCATTGGGTAGAATATCTGCGATGTGATTCGTCCGAATGGGCAGGAGTAATGTGTTCGAAAAAGTCACATCATGAGCATTAAGGAGGAACAGTGAGCACTCTCTACAAATCAGCGACTGAGAACATGTACCAATCGGCGTGCATGAATATTAGTCATTCGGATTGCAAGCCTGTACATAACTTTTGAATAATACATTAAAAAAATAATCTGTTTGTCTGAGAGCATCTGGAATGTATTTTGTGATTGTAACATAATACTTCGGTATATTCAGCACAATATTTTGTTAATCTAAAGCAATCACTGTGAGGAATTCATAGAATATGTGTGCTATATTTATCGGAAAAATCTGCCCCAATAACAGAACACATTCTAGCATCGCTCGGACAACCCACAGTCTGTTAAACTGAACAGATTTTCTTGTTAGTACAGCTGTATGGCCAATGTGTTTAATCTCTTTTGTAGGACACGCATCATGATTTTCTCACGATGCAAATTACGCAATGCCAGGTGAGTGACAATAATGCGGCAAAGGTGTTACATTATTATAGTCTATTTCTTTTAGCCAGTCGCCTATTTTCAGCTATCTGCAAAATCAGTCATACTCTCTACCAAAATTGCCTTTATTCAGTGACCCGTAACAACGCAAGTTATACACATCGATATGTTGGATGTCTTCTATGTTGGAGTTCTACATTGTGACTTATACAAGCTATTTCCTTTGCAATAGTACAGACGTACAACATACCAATGCGTAGAGCTTGTGTTACGCGTCACAAATGAAAGGCAATTTTGGTAGCGAATATGACTGGTTTTACACGCAGCTGAAAAAAGACGACTCGTTACAAGAAATAGAGTATAGTGAAGATAATGTTGTTTGAAGTGTGACACTCTCGGCCATAAACCGAGTCTGCATTTCACAAGTCTCGTGAGGCTCGATAAAAACAAGGTGGGTCTCTCACAAACTAACGCGGCTGAAAGGTAAGCTTTCACGGCACATGTAGCTCCTACATTGAATGTACATCTTGTATAGTCAACCTCACGGCTAGCAGCTCCCGTAAAATCGCGGCTCTTACCCCCACCCCCCCAAACCCCCACCCCACTCACCTTGTCACGCCCAAACCTGCGTGAACACGTGAGAGTTTTGAAATGCCTAATCGGCTTATACCAATAACATCTCTAAAACTAACAATGTAAAAATGTACCACTTGTTGCAGTTTTATTATAAAAACGTTTACAGTGCAGCGTTCAGCAATATCTGTTCAACGTTCGTCTTCTTTTTGAATGACATACTACTGTCTATTGGCACAATATTAACTCAAGTCAAACTACATACATATGAATAATTCAATATGAATACATGTTCGTTGTCCTTGGTATGAAGGTGGTCGGTTAATGACTTTTCCTCCCAAAGTGAGCAATGTTAAGTATGATAATACAATGAGTGCCATATATCTGATATTTGACTGATAGATGACAACTCAATTTCAAGAAAAAAAAGAAAAAAAAACTCTGGCAAGAGTAGAACCCTCCCCGGGTTATGAGGGGATTTAGGTATGTACATATGAACAGACGGAGAGAGAAATGATGAAATTTATACATATATTTGTTTTATTTATTTATCTGACTGATAGTTTATGCAGTATATTCAAAATTATTTCACTTGTAGCCAGTGACGACAGTTTTATGGGTACGGAAATCCAGGCAGTACCAAATGAAAACTGTCACCTTTAAAGATTTACCCCAAAATTCATCGGGAGCCTTGAACATTTATAGTCAAGGCGCTGTCCTCTGTAGTGTTAAAGAACCATACGTTTGAAGATTAAGCGAGTTACTGTTCCTCACACAGTAAGTTAAGACCAAACAGTAGGTGACTGGTTACTTACCTACCGTAATATATTGTATGAAGTCAAAAATGGTAGATAAATTTATATTGGTTTATTCCTCTCATCGGGTATTTATACAGATTTTGATACAATGATAACACAGTAACTACAGAAGGTATATTTGTATTTTATTTATTTTTTTATTTATTTGATGAGTGTTTTATGCCGTACTCAAATTAATAGAATATTACGACGGTGGCCACAGGGAAATCCTTGGATATCCACAGGTTCCTGGCAGACCTTCCACGTACAACCGGAGAGGAAGCCAGACTCGAACTCACAGCGATTGTCGGTTGGAGCTCTAGATTGTTGTTTGAGTTTAAATGTTCACTTATCGCCGTAGCGTACTATACCGCTGCTGTGAACGTTCAGAAGAAACATGGTGGTTAGACGTACGGTATAGGTCAGTTGTTGTGGAACGAGAATCACCGATATCCTGCCAGGGAAGGTTCCTTTGCTCTGACACCGTATTGTTTATGTTCTAAGTCACGCTAGCGCAGCTTAATGACCCAGGAGTCTCTGTGAGTTCAAGTCCAGCTCATGCTGGCTTCCTCTCCGGCCGTACCTCAGAAGGCCTTCCAGCAACCTGCAGATTCCATCCACCATAATGCTGGTCGCCGTCATATAAGTGAAATATTCTTGAGTACGGCGTAAAACACCAATCAAATAAATAAATACATAAATTAGCTGTCGCTACGCCTCACACAAAAACAGAAAAGTACATGTATGCACATATTGAAACGCTTTGGTTAAGGGTGGAACAGCATTAACTGAGTTCCTTATTTCGTTATCTCTCTTACCAAGCTGTTACCTAGCGTAATTCCTGAATTAGAAGCGAACAAATCGCCTTTGCACAAGGATGGGTACTGAGAGTTTAACACTTTTACAATGAATATACAGAAGGGTCTGATGCACCAAAAAATGCTGCAGAGTTACCTTGTTTGCCTTCTACGAACCTTTAAATCCGAAAGTTCCTTGTATAGTTTGCTATATTCGACCATTTCTACCCAGCATTCCAAGAGATAACAAAACCGGAAATGGGGATGATGAGTGATCACTGGTTTCCGTGGATCTATTTTACCTCCTTACACTTTTGATTACCAGCCAATGGCATTTACTAAAGCCGTTAGAACCAAACGTATGCTACCATGTCATGTGACGTACGAATTCAGTCAAAGTTGACATACCCAGGAGCAGCTTGTGATGACGTCAGCAGACGGAAGTGTTCCCTGTACAGAATACAATTACTGCCATCCTGTTTATATGCTATTGAGAAACAACAATTCCTTGTGCACTTATCTGCGCATTCTAGCGAGCTTAAGCCGGAATAAGATTCCATGCGCGCTGATGGGTAAATCTCATCACGTGACATGACACTCCACTCACGAGTAGATTTCACACCTGGACAAAGACAAAAATAAAAGGGTAAATGATGTCGTTTTTTTGGCATAAAATGACTCCCGTGTCGTCACAGACTTCAACACGTTATATACAGAAATCAGGTGTAAAGAATAACTAACCCTGGCACAGGCGGTAAAAAGGAAAGTATCCTCGCCAGATTTGTCACAAATTTTGCTAGATACGAAATTAAAGCTTGAAATGTAACGCATATTAACGGGATGGTAATGCAAAAATCCTTGGTTCGAATTTATTGATCCATATATCTGGTCAACATCATACAGACTTCTATACGACTTTGTGAGATATCAGGCCTTCTCACATGTTCTTATCAATTTCTACTTAACCAGTAGTCCAGTACACTATATCTTATCAAACAGTGACATGTCACTATGCAGTTGGTCTATTTGTCGTTTAGGCATGTCCCAAGACTATAGTCGTTCCTACTCACATATGTTTTATGTTATTTATTGAAAAAAAAAACAAACAAACATTTAAACAAAACTGACGCTAAAAAGCGGAATTTTTGAGGCTTTTGTTGATCGTACTCTTTTAGTTTTTACAACCGTTTTTCTAACTGTTGCGAGTAACTGTTCACTGAACAAAAAACATGTATAATCACAAATACACGTGCACTGTCGTGTTCGGCAAAAAATACACAAATCAATAGTAGCCGAACCCTAAGCTCTTTACTTATTTGATTGGCGTTTTGAGCCATTCTCAATAATATTCCACTTAAACGACGGCGGCCATCCGATGCTGCTAACAGACATTCCAAGGTATGGCCGGAGAGGAAGTCAGCATGAGCTGGTCTTGAACTCACAGTGACCGTCTTGGTGAGAGACTCATGAGTTATTGCCCCAGGCTGGCGCGCTAACTACCTCGAACACGACGCTCCCCAGTCCTATACGCTCTCCCCTCCTCTCCCCTCGATCACGAGCTCTGTATTGTCGGAAGATAATATTGTGTAGCCAATGCATTCACCAGAGGTATAATTGCAGCTTCACAGTACAGCAACTCCGAGAGTGTAAGAATACAGCTTTTACTTCGATGAACAACATATGTTAATGAAAGAGTGAGTGAGTGAGTGCTTGGGGTTTAAAGTCGTACTCAACAATTTTTCAGTCATATGACGACGAAGGAATCCTTAGGGTGCATGTACGTGTCATGTGCCTCCTTGTTGCAGGACGGATTTCCACCGCTCTTTTATCTAGTGCTGCTTCACTGAGACGACTTACCGAAGGCAAGTAAGCCGCCCCGCCCGAGCCATTATATATTGATACGGGTCAACCAGTCGTTGCACTATCCCCTTCATGCTGAACGCCAAGCGAGGATGTTACAACTTACTCTTTTAAAGTCTTAGGTGTGACTCGATCAAGGATTGATCCTGGATTTACCGATCCCGAAGCGGTCTGTTAATGAAAGACATACCTCCGGCATTCTCAAACTACTTTTTGTTTAAAAACTACAATGGTTACGAATATGGGATTAGATAGTATCAATACGTTTTCACATTCGTTAATAATAGATAATAAACGGATGAAAGTAGAACTACCGGGTTTGTGTTGAACAGATATAATTTGCTTCTCTCACTTTATAAATTTCAGATCTGTGCATGGTGCCTAAATATCAAAATGCTATATATTCCTATGTTATCATCTGGTCTTTCAAGACGACACAGATTCTGTTCAGATTTAGTGATATACTGTTGTTTAAGGCCATACTCAATGAATGTTTCCCATTAACACGATGGCGGTAAGCTTTATGGGTTAACGAAACGTGTACCCAGGTTAAACCACTTTTGAGTTTTGGCAAGTTACAAACTTTTTCAGGTGTGACATCCAGATGCACACATTCTGGTAGTGGAAGACAAGTGATTTTCAACGAAGGATAAACTGCGTAAACAGCCCAAAGAGCATTTTGGATTGCTTATTGTCACTATGGTCGTGCTGACCGAAAGTGGGGGAATGTACGTATATTTTCTTCAAGGTACAGATTTGATCCGGAATCTCTAGTGACCTAGTGATTGGAAAGCAAGCACCTTAAACACACTGTCAAGTTTCGCCCCCGCACCTTGTTTGGAATGCGACTGTCGTTAGAAGCTTACCTTTCTCACATACTGCATGTGCGCTCCACCCACAGCTTACATCGAAAGCCCAAAAGTCACCCAAGGCAACAGGGGTCGTTAAGAACCACGTCTCATTGACTACGAAGATGCAGTATTCCACACTGGGTAAATTCGGTTCACCGCTATACCAGGGTATCATTTCAGCATTAGTCCCGTCCTCCCACAGGTAATGCTTTTCTGATGTAACATATATAGAAAGGTACAGGTATCTAGATTCTATCTGTTATTCGAGCGAATGTAAACCATCCAATACATAAAACACAAACGCCAGGAGGATTTCGTTACAAGGGAAGAAGCTTAACCTTAATCAATGTTTGACGAAGTCACGCTTTGTAATTTATCACACACAACTAGTGTTTTTGCAACAGAAATCCTTGAAATCCATTATAACAGATGCAAGAAAAGATAAAGAGAATAATACACTTAACTGCCAAGTGCCAACGATACTATGTAGAAAATGACAACTGTAAAACATGAACTCATCAACGACGTAACGTAGCAGATGGACTACACGTCCTGGCGCTGAGATGCGGTTTGTAAACTCGCCTCTCCCTGGAGCGCAAAGATTCGTCCGTGCAGTTATACAGGTCATATAGAGCCACACAAGCCAATACACTACAAGCACTATTTCCTTACTGTGCCATTGAATCTTAGTTCCCCGTAATTTCACTGCAAACTGGTTCTCGACTGGTTTATGGTCCCAGGTGAAAGTTGAGTCCATTACCAAATGTGTTCGTGTTTATTTTCAAAGTGTGAAAGTTGATTCTTTCTTGCATTTTACAAAAAATATTTTTTTGCATCTTTCCTATTAAACCACTGTAAATCAAAGTACGTCGACGCTTCATACGTAAACTTTTGTGTGATAAACTTTATAACTTAAAAAAATGGTCAACATGTGCACCTTTGTCGACATGTTAGAGACAAGCAGCTCAGCTTGTTAGAGCGCTAGCGCAGCGTAATTAGCCAGAAGCCTCTCACCAATGCGGTCGCTGTGAGTTCAAGTCCAGCTCATGCTGACTTCCTCCCCGACCGTACGTGGGACAGTCTGTCAGCAACCTGCGGATGGTCTTGGTTTTCCCCCGTTTTCTATCCGGTTTCCTCTCATTATAATGTTGGCCGCCGTCGTATAAGTAACACATTCTTGAGTACGGGATAAAACACCAATCAAACAAATTAATAAATAAATGAAATAGAGAAGAGAATTGAAAAAACAAGAGGCAAAAAATTCTTGGAAGAATTGAAATTTACCGTTCTTTTTGTTTGTTGCTCCAAGCCAAAATCCTTCAGTGCGATCCTCATTTTGCATTAACTCACCGACGACACTTAATTCTGTAGCTGAGTCCAGCTTAATCAACTGTCCACCGAACGATCGGCACAAACAGGACGCTTCGAATTGAGGACCGTAAAAGTCAGGGATATAATAACAGCCCCCTGTCTGCTCGTAACACGACCAAGTGGGCTCATCGGAAATGACATCTATGGGTAACTGGTTAATAAAACGAGCAGGATGACTGGAAATTAAAATAGCCGGAACTAAGGAAATTCAGTGAAAACTATGGCTGAAGGAAACATTATATATTTGTCTTGATTTGTTTTAAACCAAAATAATACTCCTTAAAACGAACCCTAAGGGATTCATGTTAATAAGGTTTAAACACAACGGCGGCTTATATTTTTACAAAATAAGTCTTCGAAGCAGTTTTTTCTTGTAAGTTTGAAGCCCAACATTGGTTTGTCACTTGCTGGCCCTTTTATATTCCAAGCTGATAATCGCACAACCCATATCCAAAAAAACAAAAAAAAAACACTTCTTAAAAAATATATAATACATATAAAATAATTATGTAAATAGTAAATGACGGTGGTAATTTACAAGGCAGAAGAGCTCATGAGTTCTCATTGACATGGGGAAGACATTCGATATTTTGGGCACTGTATTCAAATCAAGTTTCAAACTTGTAGTCCGAGAAGAATTTCCTGTTGGGATAGTAGTACAGTATAGGTATCTCAGTTGCGCTTTGATTACAACTGTTCACAAAATCACCTTGATGACGTAATAAACATGGCTGCTTATGAAGCCTCTAGACCAGGGTAATGCAAAATTGGATAAAACTATGAAACAGATCGCTAAATATCATGGATGCTCTGTCCATGTTTTCCAACAGGTGCTAATACTCACTGTAGAATAAAGAAAACTTCGAGTCAAGGTAATAAAGGCGTACAGTAAAACCAGAGCAGCGACGACAGTGTGATAGTTGGTAAATTTGTCACATGTAACCAGTGAAATACAATCTATTTTCAATTTAACGCCGTTAAGGTTTTATTCTAACTGTTCTTGTAAATGCTTAAATAGTAGCAAATATCACGCCTCTCAGTACCATGGATTTGATCAGAAGGCGTTTTATACCGTATCCTTAACACGCTAGTATTTGAATCTGGTAGACACTGAAAATCATGACATTTGGCAAATGATGCTGTCGGGCAAGGTGTGCGCACGCCATATGTAGGGCCAAACGATCCATAAGTATGCAAACACTGACGTAACTGACGTTGACCTTGGTCACCATCAGGGGGTCTCGAAGTCACCATCAGTAGTCATTTGACTTACCTGTACAATAACTGTAACCAGCAGAGTGGCCAGAGGTCTACACCTAGAGCCCATGATGTCTGTTCCTGTGATGTTCACTTGGTGTGGTGACGGTAGAAATTGTTCAGGGAAGTAGAAGGCTGGAAGACCCAAAAGCGAAAATGTAAATACAGGTTTCAATTTAAAATTCTGCCATACCTCTATAAACTTTCCCACTAAAGGCAATGGTGAGCGAAGTGTGTTGAAATTGATAATCTATACGGTACATAGTTGGCGTCCTCGTCATGAACGCTGGGACTGTTTCATTTCGCTAATAAAATAGGGGTATGTGTTGTGCGGTCAGAACGTCTGTTGTCTTCAAAATTTGAAAGTTCGCATTTTCCGAGGACAGAAGGCAAAATGAATTTACATATAATTCGTCAGGTAGTTAAATTTAAACATGAAACATTTACCATTACCGACATCATGTGGGCACTTTTCCCATGTATGACATATATAGAGGTGGCATCAAACAACAGGCATCTAGGTACAATATCTAGGTACTACGGCGATGCGTTTTTTCAATGTCCTCTTACTACTAACCGACCAAAAAGCGGCGGATTGCTCGTGTTATAAGCAAGGCATGGGAGTGAATAGAATGTGCTCGATGATGGCAGGCATCTCCCGTGTTGCGGGACTCGGTGCAGGACTCCGCACCAATGCAGTTACTGTTCTTAGCCATGATGGTGTTGGAATGCATGGGATAATGTCCGCAACTGGCCACTGGAACGAGTCTAGCATGAGGAGTAACATACACCTAGAGGCCGTCTGAAGAACAACGCCGCTCTTTGAGCAGTGGTACACTCAAACGTTGGTTCCCCCCAGTCTCCGGATGCCCCTGTGGCTTGTGTTGGCGCTTCTGGCCCCATAGCTACCGTTACCCAAACATTGTGGCCCGAGTTGAAGAAGTTGCATCTAGGCTTGTGTGCCGAAATCGGCTCCACATAGTCATCAGATTCTCGGCACCGTGAGCATATCGTGAAGCGCCTTCTATTTCAGCCTCGACTGAATCTACAATTTTCTCCCCGAAATAAATCGTTCACTTTTGACAGCTCTTTTTTTTTATTAGTTTTTCTTCAGTTCGTTAAAACCATCATTCCTCTGTCGTCGCATAGCTGTTATGTTCGAATTTAGAGCTTGAACTGACATGGAGAGGTACTGGTGGGATATGTGCATTTATCGGTCAATAACTGTCACGTGCCTCGCTCTGACTGGATGATTTATTTCCCACTCATTCAAATGGCATGGACTTGGCCTAAATAATAACAACACAATCTTGACCGTTACATATTAACAAAAAGGAAAAAGCGGCTGTTTTTGGTGTTACTTTCCCCCTGCAATAGCCATATTCTCAAACTGTGGAAAACTCCTGTCTGCGGTGCGTTATCTGAGTGATTTGAACATGGCAAACTACGTTTTTTCTTAATTACGGAATCTTAGTCCATTTAGAGCTCATCTGGTGGAACTGGTTTAATTTCACGTACAATTAATGACAAATTCCCCGTCCATAGACAATTCGGGACGTTCTATCAACAAAGACATTTGGCGAACAACATAAAATCGACACTTACCTGTGGAGCTCAGATTTCGTACAATGTTTACTCAGACCTTCTGTTCAGTCTCCTTTGCCTTTTACTGATATATTAGAATATAGCTTACACGTTTCTACAAAGACAGACACGTGATGGTTCCACCAAATGAAAACTTCACAATGTTGCGTGTGTTCTTATAGATGTTCGTCTCCACATCTCTTATCGCTGGTCAGTTTATTTCAGGACAGCAGTTGAGATTCAACACCAAACGCTTTCAGAACACGCTTTATAGTCAGACGACAGAGCAATTAGAATACACAAAGGGACAATAACGTAGCCGCACATCGTGGACAACACGCGATATTCTCGAACAATAAGCCAAAGACCATTACTATTTCTTTTGTGATAATCAGCATAGCGTATGGTTCGGTTTAACTGCCAGCTTTACATCGATATCAAATTGCTTTATATTTGACATTCGTTAATACAGAATGCTGTGCTTCCTGGTTTTAATCTTGTTGTGCACAATACTGACAAATCGCCAAACAGGAAAACACTGCCAGAATTAGAGCTCAGGACGCCACCCAGGTAAGCATTGTCAGGATTAGAACTCAGTAATTTGGCGGAATGGACTCGCCCTGCCGCAAGTAAACCCAGTATATGTACACACCAACTTTACATCAATATCAAATTGATTTATATTTGACATTCGTCAATACAGAATGCTGTATTACTTCGTTCTAATCTTGATGTGCACAATATTGACAAATCGCCAAACAGAAAAACACTGCCAGAACCAGAGCTCAGGATGCCACCCAGGTAAGCATTGTCAGAATTAGAGCTCAGTACTTTGGCGGCATGGACTCGCCCTGCCACAAGTAAACACAGTATATGTACACACCCAATGTGCCATCGTTATCTTAAGATTGAAAAGTCCCAAGCATATATACATAAATACATGTTCATAGACTACTGGTTGGAGCGTTTGT
This sequence comes from Liolophura sinensis, assembly GCF_032854445.1. Taxonomy (NCBI): domain Eukaryota; kingdom Metazoa; phylum Mollusca; class Polyplacophora; order Chitonida; family Chitonidae; genus Liolophura; species Liolophura sinensis. The sequence goes on from NC_088304.1 coordinate 18,484,940, forward strand.
TGCACGGTGCGCATAGATGGCCATACAAGAAACTGGTCCTTGCCATCCCTATTATACAAATATTTATGTGTTTGGCAAGTCTGGTGTTTAACGGCCGCACTGAAAACGATTGTGAGTAAATAAAAAAACGTGGCGTATGACCACAAAACATTGCCAGGTTCCTGACAGCTTCCGGTCCCAAAACAGCGATAGCTGGGTTCTATCCGGGGGTCTCGTTGGTCAATGGCTGGGCAACATCCGACAGAAGTTTCCTTCGCTTGAAAAGATATAGACAAGTATTTACCATACACATACATTAACGTGTCTGTACACTTGACAACATATGTACATCTAGACTGTTGTAAGAAGATCTTTTTGACACTTTATGCTTTACATTCCAAATTCCACTGATACAAATCTGATCGTATCTTATAGCTTGATATTAAACACCGAATTCATAAAGGTGTCATAAAGGTATCAAAGGTATAAAGGTATAAAAGGTATCGCTAACATGCGAGTAAAAGTACTAAGCATGCGAATAACGTGTACTTACACGTACACAAATTTCATGTTGTTAGAAAACACACGACTAAACTTTAGACACACTCAAAAGAAAGTTTAAAGGTCGGTGAGGGGTATGTTTGTCCAACTAAGCACTTTACAGGGAATGACACATGAGCCACCTACCAATGCGATCGCTGTGAGTTCAAGCCCAGCTCATGCTGGCTTCCTCCTCGGCCGTACGTGGGAAGGTCTTCTGGCAACCTGCCAATGATCGTGGATTTCCCCTAGGCTCTGCCCGGTTTCCTCCCACCATAATGCTGGCCGCAGTGGTATAAGTGAAATATTCTTAAGTACGACGTAAAACACCAATCAAATAAATACATATTCACCGTGCACATGAATTTCCATTTGACTCAATAAAGAATCTGGTTGAAAAGCAGGATTTTGTTTCACATAAATTGTTATCCCCATGTTTTAAATATAACGCTGTTTTCTTTGGCTTTATTTTCAGCTATGCTCTTATCTCTTAGTGTCATAATTACTTTCGACTTATTTCGTCATAGTGTAGTAGCGAACATTGACATGGCTGACAATGAACCAAAGTCATCCGCACAGCTCTTGATTTACAGCTTAGACGGTCATTTAACTGTTTTGACCCCGTGTAAAAAGGTAAGTACGGTTTTAAAACACCCGTATGAATTCTTATACAGTTTTATTCAAGCCTGGATTTCTCCTTTGGCCAGTTAAGCCAGGGACACACTAGGCGGATTTGTTGCTCGTACAGGCATATTTTGTGAATTTTTAAAAATCCGTCAATTATGTCCGGGCCGGTGAAGGAGTATTTTTTTTCGCGATCTTGCATCATACATGCATGTTAGATACAAGCATAGAAAATCGCCGGCTCCCTGGGCTGTACCCGATTTTCTTCCACTATAATGTTAGCCGCCATGTAAATAAAATATTCTTATGTACCACCTAACACCAATCAAATAATTGAATAAATGATTAATGTATACTGATTCAAAACATAAGGCTACAAAATGTGGCATTTTTTACATAATTTGTAATTAAGGAATTTATTTATTTTACTGTATTTTAATGCAAAAATATTATTACATTTATAGCCTACATCGACAAATTTACGGGCAGGGAAATCCATGCAGCGTAAATTGAAAACTACTACTTTTAACCAGGACCTCTCACAAATGTATTTATTTATTTAATTGTTGTTTTACGCCATACTCAAGAATATTTCAGTTAAAAACCGGCAGTCAGTATTACAGTGGGGTGAAACCGGGCAGAGCCCGTAAGAAACCCACGATTATCCGCGGACTCCTGCATGACAGGCCTTCCAACGTACAGCCGGAGAGGGAGCTAACATGAAGTGGACTTGAACTCAGGACGACCACATTGATGAGAGGCTTCTGGGTCATTGCGTCGCGCTGGCACGCCGTCGATCACGGAGGCCCCGGTACCCGACAAATGATCGAGAGAGTTTTATAGCCGTGACCATTTATAATCAAGGCACTGTTTTCTGCAACAAGAACTGCCTCAAGAAACAAACCCTAGAACACAAGAACCAAACCCCAGAACACAAGAACCAAACCCTAGGACACAAGAACCAAACCCTAGAACACAAGAACCAAACCCTAGGACACAAGAATCAAACTCTAGAACACAAGAACCAAACCCTAGGACACAAGAATCAAACAAAAATACAAAGCCAGCAAATTTCCTAGCAAACACGGTAAGTTCGGATCAAAAAGTAGGTGAATGGTTAACTACCAAGTTGAGTTGCACAAGTCATGAAATTAGAAATTAAAGAAATCCAAGACGGTAGTCATTTGGACATATTTATGGATGGTCCACGAGTAGTAGGACTTCTCATCGATATTAGACATTTAATCATGTGATCATTTGATCATGTGATCAAAATGACTGATCACGTGATAATGACATTCTACGACAAACACAAATATTGTATGACAACAGTAGGGCATGACGACAATATGACTAATCCGCGAGTGTTCAACGAACATACAGAAGTGGTACGACTTTACTACGACAATGCCACGACTGTTCTATGACAACAGTAGGACTGCAGCACGACTTGTTCCACAGAGTCCCGAGCTCAACGACTGCTCTAAGACTACACCACGATATATTTTCGAATTAGCATGAGTACTCAAAATTTTTAACAGGTTCAAAGCAAAAAATGACCCGACTCACCAGGACTGGGCTAGATCCTGAGCCAAAGTCATGACAACTCCACGATCTTTCGCCGACAACGCCCAAGTCTTCCGCGACATTTCACGAATTTAAGACGTGACGGCACTAAAAATCGGCCGAACTCGGCTCCGTGTGAGAGCCCCTAAACGGAGAATCTGTTATCCTTTTTAGCTGTTATCAGATTGCTCAGAATACCAGTATTCTTCTTCTAATTAAAGCTCAAGGCTATTTACTTTAGCTAACAGCATACCGTACAATTAAATAGAATAAAGAGGCCGCAGTTTATCAGTTTAGCCTCGTAATAAATGTCCATTAAAGACAGTGTCATATATTCACGGTATAATTCGTAAGAGAAAACATGTTTTCAATACCAGCATTAGTGGGAAAAGGGTATTATCTTATGCATTTAACGGCATACAGTAGGCTGATGGTTAGCAACGAATATTTTAGCTTGGCCTATTTCACCGGCTAGACCTGTTCCATAACAACGTCATACCGGAGAAGCCCTTGCGTCATTTCGCAGACGACCTGTCACTGTGAGCAGGCTAGCAAACGACAGCGACGATTTCCCATCCAGTTTCATTTTTCTCCTTTTCTAATTACACATTACTGGGTACCGGAAGCACATATATGTGCAGCATTTACCTGAGTTTATCACTCTTTATGCTAGAATATACAGAGCAGACCATGATGAAAATACACCTATGTGTAATGGAAAGACTTGACGGGGGAGGAAGAAACTGAGGGGTGATGAAAAGACTGAGGGTAATTAATGACCGATGAATGATGATAAAATGAAGTCTTGTGCAAACAGTTAATTCCAAACAGTCCTTGTACAGTCGGTTGCTATGCCATTACCCAACATTCCAAGACAACAAAGCGGAAATTAGGGCTGATACATGAGGTCATTAGTTTCTGTGGAAGTCAGTTGCCACCTTACATGTACACACTTCAGTTACGCGCCAATGACTTGCACACAAACCAGCAACATCAAAAGTATGCTCCTTGATCAATTGTCGTCTGCATTCAGTCAAAGTTGACATATCCAGGTGCATCCTCTGGTGACGTCAGAAAACGGAAGTGTTCCGTGTACAGGATGCAGTGGCCGCCATTTTGTCTGTATGCCATTGAGAAACACCGACAGTTCCTTGCGCACATATCTGCGCATTTTAATGACCTTATGCCGGAATAAGATTCCATGCGCGCTGAAGGGTAAATCTCGTCACGTGATCTAGCACTCCACACTCGAGTGGATTTCATATCTGGACAAGAAGGAAAACAAACCGACGTGGATAACTGTTCTCAATAAGAAAATTGTGAAACAAAAAACTAAAATACAATAATATCTTCATTTTGTAACTATACTAGGATGTTACTATAAATCTTCGGTGTCAGGAACGCAACATATCTTTAGTTTCAAACGGCGGGCCATGGATTGTTCGTTTAGTTTGTGGCTTGATATTTCTGAAGAGAATAATATTTTATTAGCTTTAAATGGCAACGGTGCTGTATCAGTTTTTTTTGGTTCGCGCATCAGTTTGTCTACCATTTCATAGAAAACGTATATTGAAAACAGATAACAGCGAATAAATAACCTGGGCACACAGTACGGTAAAAAAGAAAGGTTTCCACGGAAAATAAAGAAGTAGAAACATTAGGTGTAAATACAAATCTGAAAACTACACGAGGCTTGTTTCATCTCTTGGAATAACCGCATTGTACATAAACAATGCAATTCAAAAGACACGCTTACAAGTTGCATGAAGCTGGACATATTCTCTTTGAAGCTCTTTGTCATATTCCCCATGTCAATAGACAAAAAGCAGAATCGTATCGGGATAAATTATAACGCTCTGATGATGAGTTTGTGTGTCGATAAATAGACGTTAAAACTTGAGGTTGTATTTTTACTAACGAGGTGATAATCAAAGGAATTCCTGGATCGAATTTACTGATCGAAATACCGTGTCAACAGCACAGAGACCACCTACTGTTCATGTTTAGTGTTATTCACGTTCTCCGGTGTCTGTTAAATCAAGCCTTCTGACATGTTACCATTTTCTATCTAACTAGTATCCAAACACACTACATCTCACTACGTCAATGTATAATCGGCTCAATTGTCGTACAGGCCTGTTGCAAGACATTTTCCTGAACCACATCTGCCAAAGTAAATTATTACCTGAAATCCACCTTCACACTGACTAAACGATAACAGATGAAATTCTAACTTCACAATTCCGACAATCACGGCTTTTGCTTGTTTTTCTATCCTTGCAGCCTTAGTAGTTTCAAATAAAAAAAATCCCCCACATTAAAACCTGTGGCAATGCAACTGATTTGATATCTTAAACTCTAGACTAACACGAATCGTTCAACTTTACCGTGTTTGATTTGGTTTGTACGTTGAATGATCTATGTATCAATCAGTACGTCAGTACTTCTGCTGTAGCAGTTTTACAAAATCTTTTCCATGATGAGGATGTTAGAAAAATGACATTTGCCATTCCTTTAATGACATATTCACTCCGATAAACGTGCACAGCCATTTTCTAGCGGACAAACGCTGGACACACACTTCCAGCTCTCTAAAACCACTTTTAAAAACATTTTCAATCATTAAAATGAATTGTTTTTTACAACTTTTGTTACTAAACATATTTTAAATGTAGGAAAGGTTTTGATTTGATTTGGTTTGATTGGTGCTTTACGAAGTACACACGAATATTTCCCATATACGACGCCGGCCAGCATTATGGTCCGGGGGAAACCCATGACCAAGTTGCTGCAAGACCTTCCCAAGTACGGTCGGAGAGGAAGCCAGCATTTGCTGGACTTGAATTCACAGCTACCGCATTGGTCAGAGGCTCCTGGGTCATTGTGTTGCGCTAGTGCGCTAACCAAATGAGCCACGGAGGCCGCCTTTAGGAAAGGAGTAATGCTATTTTATCTGCTAGACAGATATAGAAAGCTTCCTTCTGTTCATAAGATTAAGACCTCTAGATAACTGACTAAATATTATAATTCTCTATGCATCTAACAGCTGCTCTTTCCAAGACAAGACACAGCATGTTTAGATTATTTAACGCCATATTCAAGAATCTTTCCACTTTTACGATGGGGAGCAGTTTTATGGGTGGGGAACCTGGGGTAAACCACATACTTGAACAAGTTAACGACAAGCTAACCAAAGTATGATGTGCACAGACGCACTGCAGACGCATAAGTGTTTGCTCTATATTTAAAACACCATGACCACTCGGCCACCATCAACCCACGGGCAGGTGTAGAAAGTTATTGCTGTCAGAAACTTACCTCTCTCACATGCAGCATACATGTTCCACGCGTCACAATCTACATCGAGAGCCAAAAAGTCACCCAGGGATACAGGGGGCGTTAAGAGCCAAATTTTATCGACTAATATCACACAGTGTTCTAGCTCTGGCGTAGTCGGTTCACCGTCATACCAGGGCATGATGTCTTCAGCGTTAGTTCCGTCCTCCCACAGGTAACGGCTTTCTGTGGATGGATGGAACGATGTTCGGGTTAATACTGACGCTGTAATAATCCAGAACAGCTCTCCAGTATCTATGTAGGGATGTGTATGGTACAAAGCGAATACAAACCAGACAGTGTGTGAAGCACGGACTCAGAGGAAGATTTCTGACTGAATCACTAGATTGAGTATCCTTACTCATTTTATCTCTGATATTATCTTATATATATTTCCAAAATAAACTGAGACAAATTGAGATTTAATTTCATTTATCCTTGATAAATAAGCGTTTTATTTATTTATTTATTTGATTGGTGTTTTACGCCGTACTCAAGAATACTTCACTTATACGACGGCGTCCAGCATTAAGGTGGGAAGAAAGCGGACAGAACCCGGGGGAAACCCACGACCATCAGCAGGTTGCCGACAGACCTTCTCACGTACGGCCGGAGAGGAAGCCAGTAAGAGCTGGACTTGAATTAGCACAATTAATTTATTATTTCTAGATATATTTTAAAGTATTTAAAAAATTATTACATCAGCCATTATCATAATAACTTTAACTTCTGACTGTAATATTACTGTGTTTGGAGTGGATACACCCTACTGTCCATCAGCAACGGTATTACATATGACATGTCAACAGCACAATATGACCTCATATTAGATAATATTTATTTATTTCATTAGTGAATTAGGTCGTACTTTAGAGTATTTCACTTATGCGTTTGTGGCAAGCGTTATGATGGGAGGAAACCGGACAGTGACAGTTGGAAACTCACAACCATCCGCAGATTGCTGGCAGAACCCACGCACGACCTAGGATGAAGCCAGCATCAGTTTCACTTGAACTAGAGACCCTGAGTCACAGTACTCCGCTAGCACTCTAATTACTATATAGATATATATTCCTGTCAGATGTCCTACGGATATAATTATACCACACACCACAACACAATTACACTATCATGGGAAAATAATATGACCCTGTAAAAGCGAGATGCATAAATAACTATAAATACTTCATCGGCTGAGGAGGTTAGCGCGTTAGCACAGCGTAATGACTCAAGAGCCTCTCTCTAATGCGGTCGTTGTAAGTTCAAGTCCAGCTCGGACAAAAACAAATTCAGATTCCTACGACCAATCAATACTGAATTACGGTGTAGTTAAAATTAAAAAGATGGACAATGTTAGATGGAGTGCGTTGATTTCAACAGGTATCATATCCGGCCACGTGTGTCCAGAATCTAACTTACACAGTGTATACTCAGCCAGACCTTTGTCCTTGACAAAGGCCTGGGGCGCAGGCGCTAAATATATATCTATATTCCTATATATTCCAATATTATATTGGTTTATCACCGTGTGTTAACTCTTCCACATGTGCGCATAAAATTTTGTCCGGACCGTATCAAGGTAGTAACTGGTTTATTGTCAAATTTTACGTTTGATTGAGAACAATGTGACGTGCTTGGGATGTCATTGGGAGTTTGTTTTTGTCGATGAGTGTCGTTGGTAATATGTTAACCCGTAAACAATAATGCAAGCCCGAGCTATAAACACATACATAAAATACAAGAACAAATGTATGTTTGTATCGATAAAGACTCACACTTAACACGTCAAATTTTAATGCCTTTGGTAATACTGCAAGGTAACATCACCATTCAGATTGCCCGTCCTGTTGTTGAGAAGGGCCCCAAACGTTTGTCTCTTTGTGAAGCCTCGTCTATGCAGAGCATTGTAAGCTTGTAACCTACATGTTACTCTTGTTACATGCACGTACCATCCTTGTCATTCTCAGCGGGTTAAGGCTGTAGATAACGTTGGATATAGTAAAAGGCCTCCAGCATAGAGAGTAACCTACACCAGTGACGACAGTGTGATAATTGACAAATGTATGGTCACACGTAACCGGTATAAGATCCCGCATCTTCTCAATATGTATTTATTTATTCCAGCTTGTTATGTAAATTCCTGTGTAAATTAAATTAAATTATGTAAATTATATAGTAATAAATAGCCCCCTAGCCTCATGACTGAAGCAAAAATATGCAGTGATATCAACTGTAAGTAATTAGACGTCACTAGTCCGGAATTGCTCAAAATCTTGTGGACAAGTCTCGCTTCAAATGGTGGCTGCTGATTTTCATACACCCTAGGACCAGTTGAAATATAGAAGGAGTTAGGATTCTAAAATTTGGTGAGAATTTTTTTTTTTTTTTATCACCTTCTTTATGTAGCCGGTCTAAAACCACAGTAAACGTCTTCGACACAGTTACTATAGACGTGTTTGTGGTACATGTTATCGTTTACAAACGGCGGACGTTTCTACACTTGCCTAGACATTATAGGCTTACACAAACGTAAAGAAAAACAAAAAAAAAATAATAAACACCACATAAACAATCAACAAAAGAACTCAAATTTACCGTTCTTTTTGTTTGTTACTCCCAGCCAAAAGCCTTCCAAGCGATTCTCATTTTGCATTAACTGACGGACCAAGTTCAGTTCTGTAGTTGAGTCCAGCTTAATCAAATGCCCACCTAACGATCGACACAAACAGGACGCTTCCAGTTGATGGCTGTAAAAGTCAGGGAAATAATAACAGCTCCCTGTCTGCTCGTAACACGACCACGTGGGCTCATCTGAAAACACGTCTGTGGGTAACTGTAAAATTTAACAAACAGTATCTAGATAACAGACAATTAAAATAATCAAAACTATTAAGAAAGATCAGTATAAATTTTTCACGAGGGAACCCTTTTATTTTGATCATTAAACCAAACTGAATTCACTCTGGTTATAACGTCGCACTTAACCATGACGACGAGAAGTTATCAGGTATGTGTACATCTACCGTTTCTGAGTGTCACCGCTAGTGAAGTATCATGCCGAAGACACCAGACATGACACCTCACCCAGTCACATATAACTCACATAATAAGTAGCCAACCTCTCCTCTTTCCTAGCCCTAACATCTCTGTGCTGAGCGCTAAAGTTTTTGGTCCGACCAGGCAAAGAGTGAGTGAGTGAGTGAGTGTTTGGGGTTTAACGTCGTACTTAATAATTTTTCAGTCATATGACGACGAAGGAATCCTTAGGGTGCATGTACGTGTCATGTGCCTCCTTGTTGCAGGACGGATTTCCACCGCTCTTTTATCTAGTGCTGCTTCACTGAGACGACTTACCGAAGGCAAGTAAGCCGCCCCGCCCGAGCCATTATACTGATACGGGTTCAACCAGTCGTTGCACTATCCCCTTCATGCTGAACGCCAAGCGAGGAAGTTACAACTTCCTCTTTTGAAGTCTTAGGTGTGACTCGATAAAAGATCGATCCTGTATCTACCGGTCCCGAAGCGGACGCTCTACACCAGGCAAAGAGCTTGATGAATTATACTAGTATTCTTATAATATACTGATATAATAGCCTTATATGTTTTACTTATTTATTTCTTATAGTGTTTATCGCTGTTTCCCAAAATATCTACAGGACGGCTGTCAGCTTTATTGGCGAGGGGAAACTGGAGTGCTGGATTTTACCAAACGGAATGTAAGCTGTCACGAATGGATACAACAAGCTAAAACCGAATGTCACCATGATGGAAACTTGTCACCATGATTGACCCTATGTCGATTGCTTATTGCGACAAAGAAACACTGAAGGTAGGAGGGGGGGGGGGGGCTCTAAAAGTTACCTCCCGACAACAACTTGTAGATCCTAGCCATTGCAACAGAAGAGTGCATCTTGACTGCTCGGCCCCCGCCAACCACCATATAGGAACACGACCATGGGGGGCAACAATGTTTACATTGTAAATAAGTGTATCATTCTATATGATTTGACACGTATTGTATATCACTTACCCGAAAAATAATTATGACGAGCATAATAGTCAGAGGTTTTCGTCCTGTGCCCATGATAACTGGCTTTTTGATGTCTGTCTGGTGCGGTGCCAGAATTGTTCGTGTATGGAGAAGACTGGAAGACACCCACGCCAAATTGTTAAAAAAAGAAAAGAAAAAAAAGTAAAATTATGAAATTTTAATGATATTCATGGAGAACTTATCTCTTGAAACTGCTTTAACTTCACGTACAAATAATCCCTCGCACAAAGATCCCTTCATGGGCAATAGATAGTCCAAGTATTTGCATACATAGTTTACAAACGACATGAACTTGACTCTTACCTGAGCTCAAAATTTCTCAATTTTTAATGAGAACTGTTTTTCCATTTATAATCTATAAATGATGTAGTATTAGAAGTTAGCGCTAGTAGCTTCCCATAGGGAAAGACCCGTAATACTTCAGTGCGTTGGGAAGGTTGAACTGTTGTGTGTGTGTGTGTGTGTGTGTGAGTCAATATATTGTAGGACGACGATGATGAGTCAAGACAGGATGCATTATTGATTATTGATAAGGGCAAGTAGAAAACACAGAATGACAATAAAGTATCGGCAAAAGGCGGAACACACGACATGTTCCTGGACAAGAAGACAATGATAATAACAAAAAATATAAGTATTATAATTATAGTTATAGTCTAACAGTGGAAGTTCCGACAAACTTCCGGTCTAAGAGCACTCCTTCCTCAATAACAATGTCAGTGAATTTATGGTTGCCGTTTTTTCAATACAGAATGCTGTACAATTTCATTCTAATCTTGCCGCGCCCAAACTTGAGATATGAGAAATAATAAAACACTCGATATCCAGTAGGAACTGTTGATGTAAGGCAAAAACAGGGAGAGGCTCGTGCATTATAAGGAATTATATCTTGTTGTGATTTTATGTTTGGCAAAAAGATGAAAGCGACGACACTAAGTATTCATGCTGTTAATGCGTATATTTTACTCTATTTTATTGCGTATATTTTACCTAGGAAACATCGAATGATTGTTTTGATGGAGTTTTTTTCTTTGTCTTTACAACGCAAGTCACCAAATAGCAAATCATTATCCCAGAAAGGCCAAAATAACAAACAGCCCATGGTAAGGGTCTATATTCATTATAGAGTTATTTCACTAGTTTGGCGTAATTTGGTCACAGCTGTGTTACATGCACTTGTGTTATCAAACATAGCGGTTATATATGTATATTTATGTGAATATATGACTTGTAACACGCTGATTTCCAGCGCCTGGAGGTTTTTATGGTATCCGGGACAAAAACTGATATCGTGTGAGGAAAAAGCCTCCAAAATGACAAAATAGGGGTCCAGGAATCCGAGGTCTCTTGTTAAGATATGACATGACGTGGGCGTATATAAGGACAAATATCACCGGTTTCCTCAGATAAATAAAATTTGACTCCTTTTGCAGATTGGTCAGTTTTGAAATAACGTACAACCACTGATGAAGCCCTTATCACTAGTGTCTACTACAACATCCCACTTCCTTACTACCCTGCTGGAATCTACATTTTTTGAAGTGGTTATCTCCTATACCAGGATGAATCCAAAATATGTCAAAGAGAAAGCTACTTGAAACATGGTGGATAAGTGTTCGCAACAACGATCGGGTTATTGGCAGGTCATTATCAGAGAAATAATGAATGCTCTTCATACTCTGTATGAAATTACTGACTAAAAGATCTGATGTATATTCCCCCCTGGCCTTGTAATTCACAATGGTAAGAAATGGCCAATAGATGAGATCTGGAGGTCACATAAGACAACCCTCTTTGTGATAAAGAAGCAATGCAGAATCCAAATAATTCTAGTCCTGGGGACGTGGTTGATATTTGAAGCTGTGGAGAACTCAAAGTTCGACGAAGAACAGCTAAGTACATGTATGTGTTCAGACCTGTTATGTGCTGAATGTGTATTATCAGCCACTGCTGCTTGTATCAGTCTTTTAACTTCAGGGTGGTGATGAATGCATGAAAGTCTTATGGAAGACGCTCTGGATGAGATTTGGCTAATGGCCCATAAAGCATTATGTAAAGTACAAATTCACGAAGAAAATGCATAACTCTACTAGACCTTGAGATCTGTTCGTTCAAAAATAGAACCCAGAGCTGGACTGTTGACAATAAATAAGATTTTCTTCTTTGATAGTCTATGGCCCCGAATCAGGACTGATCGAATAACAGGAATAAGCTCCAAAAACGTTATATCAGACATTACTGGCTGACCTATCCAGTGAGGAGGCCAAGCGAAAATGCTCATTTTCCTTATGTCCCACATACCCAGATCACCCTGGCCTGCACTGTTTGCATAGAGCTCCAATACCTCGCTTGAGGACCAAATTCCCTCAAGGAAATGTATTGTGTCATTAAACTTCCTGAGAAATTGTAACCACATTGTCAAATCTTGGCGCATTCCATTGTTTATGCGAATATAATGGTGGGGCTTACTTTACAAGTAGCATCGTGAAAACGCCTCAGAAAGGTTCTTCCCTACACAGGAAGCACAGTTTTCTCACAATTATTGTAACTCCCTTAGCGTTAATTTTTTCCGCCTCAAAACATTGTGCTATGGAAGTCTTCAGATTTATTCTGGGGCATCCGAATGAACATGGGCACTGTGTCTATATCAAAGGCAAGCAATCTCAAGGCAGTGGAAGGTCCCACAAGTTTTTTCTGGGGCCAGAGGAACGCCATAAAGATGTGTATTTGGCCATTAAGCAGGAAAACTTCGCATAAATCTTGCACATATGTCTATATCTTTCTTGCCGCCAAAAATAAAATCCTCATAGTAGTGATCCTTGGTGTCAACTGACAGAAATGTAGAAAAGTAGAAAACTTCTCAGATAAGTGACATGACATAGCACAGCCCATTGGAAGACATTTATATATGTAATAAAAGGCTTCAAATTTGAAGCTCAATAGATCAAAATCACTAGGATATACTGGTAACAACCTGAACGCAGACTTAATATCGAACTTACCAATAAGAGCTCCTGGGCCAAGATCAGCTATCATCTGAACTACTGCGTCTAAGGAGGTGTAACTCACAGTGCACTTAACTGGATCAGTATGGTCATTCACACTATTGTAGTCTGGGTGAGAAATATGAGGAATAAGTTTCCAACCTCCGACTGATTTTGGGGTAATATCTATAGAGGCAACCCTCAAATTGTCGATGGACAGGTGTAAAAATGGACCAGAAATGCGACCTGACCTAACTTGATTTCTTTATATATTTTATCCTTGGTTTCGACTGTATACTCTGATTTCTACATTCTGTGTTTTGTTGGGGTCCGGTGTAACAGATATTAAAGCCAAAATGAAAACCATTTGAAAATAATTTGGCTGCCCCCTTGTCTGGATACCGCTTTTAGTATCTATCTAAAACCTCTGGCTTGACTGGGGTTTTGCCAAGGTCCCATAGTTCTGTATCTGTTAGGGTCGGGACGCTAAAGGTATTGATGCCTTGGTTCACCAAAACGTGGCCTGGGATATGCACAGATGCTTGGACAGGGAATAGTTGCTGGTTAGCAACTTTGTGCATTGGGCACACAGAAATGGGAAGGTCAAAGTTACAACCCATACACACATGGGAGTAGTTGTAATGTTACATAAAGCAAGAGCCGATAAAATTAATTACATAACATTTGGCCTAAGTTTGACGAGACATATTCGGCGTTACTTTAACCACCGATGGTCCCGTATGCAACAGCCTCAACTCTGAATCAATTTTGGCACAAGAACTAGTTGGATCTGCCCCCTTTTCGCAGTGTGAACTGGAGATAATATTCCTTCCAGCTACTCGCACCCCTACTTACCTCAACCTGGATAGTGCCTATATACTTCAGTATACCCCTAGCTTCGTTACGGTGTGCTTCAATGAACATGTCCATGAAAATTGAAAATGCCTCTATCCATTTATCAAAACTGTTAATTTTTTTTAGGATTTATTTCTTTTGAAAGAATTTCACCTACTTCATTTAACGAGAATCTTTTATCGTATTTGATATTTGGGTCTGGGAGGCAATAATGTTAGCAAATCTACAAACTGACCGTCAATGATTTTTGGTCTGATTTATGCTAACACATACATACCCATGCCTGGAGCTCCAGCCGGAATTACTGGCACCGGAGATTTCTCGAATAAGTCAGCATGGCGAGTTTCCTGATAAGTTACCAGTGGATCGTTGACAATTGCCGAATATATCTGAGGACCCAGTGAATGCTGAAGTGGAGGGAACTGCGTCGGAACCTTAAGGAATGCTTACTCATTTGGCCCCTGAGAGACACGGTCCAATTAGGTTTGGTTTTTGCCTTCGGAATGATACATATGATAAAGAGAAAGACAGAGGAACAAAGAGTGAGAAAAAGCAAAACGACCTTGTTGCCAACAACACCTGGCACCGTGCCACAGTGCAGTTGTTGTGCAAACGATAGAAGAAGCGCTGTAAAAGCTCTGATGTCACCTAGAGACGAACTACTGCGGTGATACCTCTCTAGAAATCCATCAGTGGTTTGGAGTCATGAGTAGTGCTAAAAATGTCATAATCTAATCGGCATAGTGATCCACTTCCTCTGAAATCGATTAGATAACACTGTTGAAATGGAGGCAAGAAAACATTCTCGTAGGGTATTTATTTACGTTAGTGATTTACGCCCTGCGTGAGTATAACAGGTTTACAGGTGGAGGTTCTGAGTAGTGTTCGGGCGAGACCAACGTTTATAAAAGCCCAGAAATTATCCAGTTACCCAGTAACCTGACCACCGTCGCATAAGGGAAAAATTATTGCGCATGGCATTAACTGTAATCAAATGAATAAATAAGTAAACGAGTTGTCCAGGGCCACTAGTGTCAGCCTTTTGTTCACGAAGCTGAATACGTTTTTACTGCAGAGGAATGTGTGTATAGATGCTAAGAGGAAAGTGCGTGTGTTCGGAAAGATAAAATGAATTCCTGAAAGTTGATAAGACTAAAGCATACAATTGGACTAAAGGCGTACTAATGATGTGGACAACCGTGTTGTTGACTTACCGTATCTGTATCTTATGTGCATATTTAACAGAGTGAGTGAGTGCTTGGGGTTTAACGTTGTTCTCAACAATTTTTCAGTCATATGACGACGAAGGAATCATTAGGGTGCATGTACGTGTAATGTGCCTCCTTGTTGCAGGACGGATTTCCACCGCTCTTTTATTTAGTGCTGCTTCACTGAGACGACTTACCGAAGGCAAGCAAGCCGCCCCGCCCGAGCCATTATACTGATACGGGTCAACCAGTCGTTGCACTATCTCCTTCATGCTGAACGCCAAGCGAGGAAGTTACAACTTCCTCTTTTAAAGTCTTAGGTGTGACTCGATCAAGGATTGATCCTGGATCTACCGGTCCCGAAGCGGACGCTCTACCAACTGTGCTATCCGGGCCGGTCCATATTTAACAGAATGTATTTATTTCCATTTTCCACGTGCAAGACGGCTGCTTGTTGAATTTGTGAAAACTGAATAAAATAGCATAACTAATTGCTTTCAATATACATTCCACGTCACTAAGTATAAACAATCACGTCGCTGAGTATAAACAACAACCTCGCTGAGTATAAACAATCACGTCGCTGAGTATAAACAATCACGTCGCTAAGTATAAACAACCACGTCGGTAAGTATTGACAACCACGTCTCTGAGTATAAACAATTACGTCGCTAAGTATAAACAACCACGTCGATAAGTATAAACAACGACGTCGCTAAGTATAAACGGCCTTGTCTCTGAGTATAAACAATCACGCCGTATAAATATAAACAACCACATCGGTAAACCACCACGTCATATAAGTATAAAGAAAAGTCAAAGCACGAGTTCAGTCGTAAGCTATTTAACAACTGTCAAATACAAATATATTTATTTTATCGGTAGGTCATTTTTTATATACCAACAATCCATTATTTTAAGCCCGAATAAGCCATGTACAACACAAGCTTGTATATTTCATACCGGACTTTTTGTGCGTTTCTCCCAGCCAAAATCCCTCGATATAATTCCGCTATGAGGCTGCGCTCAGTTAAAGAGTCAGACTTCATCACATGACCCTCAGCTAACTAACACCAACACGACGCCTCAAGTTTTCGCAGTTTGAAATAAAAACAGCTCCCTGTTTTCTGATAACATCACCACGTAAGTTGAGCGGCAATGACTTCTGCGAACAACTATAAATGAAGCCGATGTAAACAGTCTAATGCATAAAATGTTCATCAAAGGAGTGATGGAAAGAAAGCGTGGACAGAAAGTTTGTATAAAATGGGCACTGGACATAAAGTCTGCGTTAATAAACAGACAAATATAAAGTCCCTATAAACAAAGGAATGCACTGAATGTTTGTGTAAATGGACAGAAAGCCTGTAAACAGTGATGGACAAAAAGTTAGTACCAACATAAAAGTGTACAGGAAGTCCATGTAAACAAAGTGAAAGGTAAACAACTCGGGGGACGAAATGACATTCAGCGCACAGGGAGTAGACTAAAAGAAATTGTCCGTATTGCTTGAGTTGCATTGCCCAAAATTATTTTGTGATGCTTGCGACAAGATTGTAACGTGAGCTTGGTTGTTATGGAGACATCGATAGCACCAAGGTTGGGCAGAGATAAGTTGGTCATGATGTTGTAACGTTGACCGGAGAGAAACACAAAGGAGTAACGTTAGTCAGGAAGCAGTTATCTGAGAATACATGTGGAATAAGATGACAGGGAACACATGCTCAAGCAACTATACGCGAAAGACAGAAATTCCATATAAATTTAGCGATTGACAGAGACTGCGTACACAGAATGATGCGGAGACAATCCGTGAAAATAGAGGCAGAAGAGCCACGTAAACACGTGAAGTTCTTGTTAACAGAATGGTGCTCAGAAAGTCCTAGAGAAAACCTAGAGAAACAAAACACACTGATGCGGTGTGGTAGTGAATTTGTCAGCTATTATCATCTGTGTGTTTAATCATTAATCGGGAGAAAAAGGACACTGTATCTCACTGGCAAAGGTGGAGAAAGACTAAATCAATAGGAACATTGTTACTTAGTAGTCACGCTATGCATTCCGGACCGCACGAACAACACGAAGCTGGACTTCCTGTCCATAGCCAAGTCCACATAACGCGTCCATTTTGTGCGTTGCGTGGTGACAAACCACTCATGTTGAAAGGAAAATTTGAATTTTAATCGTTGGGTTATGTGTCTTAATTACGTCGTAACCGCCATACCTATCTTAACCTGGCGGCCATCGTCCAAGTCATGTATAAAGAAACATCCATGAGGCTTAATCGATGGCAGTTTCATCCACAAACTACACAGAGAGAAACACATTTTACGCACAAGCACACATACAACAACGCTGTATTACATGTTTAGGACTTCATACAAAATGTGAATGTTACAAAGACTAACTCGAGGTGTTAGTCAATTATTAGTTACAAGGTTACTCATAGGATAAGCAAAGATATACTGTCTATAATCCTCATATGTGGTGAGGTGTCAGCTGAGCCCAATATGAGGTGTACTGACATCATATATTTCCGTATCCTATCAATGAGTAACGATGTAACGAATTTATATTGCAAAGACAATTCAGTGCAGAAGACCGATGTATAGGTGAATCGCTTCAGCGATTTGACCGTTATATGCTTAACCGAACCAAGGGAGATAACCTACTCAGCAGACACGTTTGATGTATGCAGGATTTGATTTAGTGAGTGAGTTCTTGGGGTTTAACGTTGTACTTAGCAATTTTTCAGTCATATCACGACGAAGGAATCCTTAGAGTGCATGAAATGTGCCTCCTTGTTGAAGGACGGATTTCCACCGCTCTTTTATCTAGTGCTGCTTACCGAAGGCAAGTAAGCCACCCCGCCCGAGCCCTTATACTGATACGGGTCAACTGTTGCACTATCCCATTCATGCTGAACGCTAAGGTGTGACTCGACCCAGGATTGAGCCTGGATCTACCGCTCCTGATGTACTAACCCATACAAACATTAAACAAGGCGATAGAACAAAAAATAAATTCAAACTGAGCGAATGAGCTTAGCCTTTTCGTACTTTTGTTTGCCAGATACCTTCTGAAAATGTCTTAATTACTTAAATGGTTAAGTAATGATTTTTTGCAAGTCTTTCAACACTATGGTTAAACAAAGTTTTTTCGTTTAAATTTTGATCCCAAATTTTAACCACAGCGCCTTAACCTCAACGCAATCATCAGGTGCCCTTTTGCCTCAGAGGATGTATGGCATACGTCACAGATATCATTGTCAGATCTACGAATTTTGTCATTTATTTATTTATTTATTTGGTGTTTTACGCCGTACTCAAGCATATTTCACTTATACGACGCCGCAGATCTTCCCATTTACGGCCGGAGAGGAAGCCAGCATGAGCTGGACTTGAAATCACAGCGACCGCATTGGTGAGAGGCTTCTGGGTCTGTACCCTGCGCTAACGCGTTAACCAACAGCCACGGAGCTCCCCCCCCCCCCCCCTTCAATTTTACTAAGAAATCATTCATACTCATTATTCTGTGCAAAAATCTATAATTAAAGCCCTGTAGACAAACAGAATTAGTAAATTTAAAGGAGGTAGAAAAGACCTCGACATATGTATACATGTATACCGGGCTGAAGTCAGTAACTTTAATATTCCTTATTCCCATGTTAACAAACACAACAAATTCAAGGGGGACAACTACGTGTCACCACTTTAGATGCCGCACTCCAATAAAACTGCCGGTTTGGTTATGTAAACTCGGAACTTACGTTCAACGTCCCGGTTTCCCGATCGTCAAGCGGAAAACGAACTGTGCTGTTCGCTACCTTCTTGGAAGAAGAATTCTACCGGAAATGTACGAACAGTACTTCGGCAGTTTTCGACGGCAATTCTCCTCCTAACACAAAAGACTTCAGGACTAGTTCTTAGGCAAAATGGAGTCGCACACAGCGGATGTTGGCGCTGACTTTATTTATAATCTATCAACTTGAGGTACATGTTAGAATTTTTTATGGTAAGCACCTGAGAGGAAATGCATACTCTTTTCAATAGTATTTGTTTGATATTTAAATTTTCTTCCCCTTTAAAACCTAGCACAAAGGGATATGTCAGATTCTTGTCGATCCGGTATTAGATTACAGTGATTTGTTGCCTGGGTTTCTTAGAGAGAATGAAAGAGATGCATGTTCGAACCTGAAATATAGAACTATACGTTCAAATACATAAGGGAATCTCCACAGTGGATTTCTGTATACTCTCCATTCTACTTTTCCTAACATGGATTTAACTGACAGAATTTCACCCGTAATTGTTTAGGTATTTTCTGAAGCAAGTCGATGTTGTTAATATGCTCTAAAATGAAAACTTGTTTTCCACAAATTTTCATTGCTGTATTATGAGCTTTAACAATGATTGTTTAATTATTATGGTTCTTTTAGTCAAAAATATATATCTGACTTGCGCTTTGATTGCAACTGTTGATAATATTATTGGTAATATTATTTAACAGAATGGATAAATACACGGAATCCCTGAATGAAGCGGAATTAGTACCATTGTGAAGCAGAGCTTCAGTTTCCTGAAATACCTACCATATTTACTAATAAGACAATGGTACACATGTTACGTTTAAACTATTTAAATCTTTAGAGTGACAGCATTTGGGTGAATACCCGTGGGTTCTTGTGGTAATGGCGACGTTTATAGAAATCTAATGAACCGAGCAGATTCTAATGAATGTTTCTAAGCGTGATGTCTATGCCGGACATTTGGGGATCTTGTTAATTCCATAAGGAAAATTAACAGTGTACGAATTGTAACAATCCCTATTGTGAAGGTGGAGCAACAATAACCATATCGAAACACCGATAGTATAAGTTTCTTCTAAGTGAAATCAGACGTAATGTCAAAAAATCTCTGACGCTCAACTTCATAGATATGTATAGTTCCCCCTAAACCGGGACCATCTTGTTAATTGGAATAATATCATTGGATATTTCAACAGTTGCAATCAAATCGCAGCTGGGATATAGAATTTTGAAGAACTGCCATAATTTAATAATTTCTTAATTGATTAACTAACGATTAAGAATCATCATTCCTTGCATCATTGAACATTGTCAACTGCTTTCGTCTACACGACTTTCGTGGTTTGTTTTCAGCGTTGTCATGGTAACCGATCTGGCGAATATTGATCGATACGTAGTGGTGTTTACATTTGCTACACGATTGTCAATTGCTTAAATCGTATACCACTCGTAAACCGTCACGACTCAATAATATCAAAACCTTTGATTTATAGGTCCCTAGATGCGTGTATAGTGCTTATTGGCATGAGATTCAAGAGCGGTAAACCCGCTTCGGTGGCCTAATACTTAGCGTGTCCGCTTCGAAGTCGGGAGCGGACCACAAGATCAAGCCCAGGTCGGTGTCATACCAAAGACTTTTAAGAATGGTACTCACTCCTACCTCGCTTGGCTCTCAGCATTGAGAGGTTAGAGCAAGGAAACAAGACTGGTTGGGCCAGTGGCAGCTTCTGCATGACACTTCAGTTGCGGCACACACCTAATGACTCTACGTCGTCATAGGACTGAAAAATTGTAAAGTACGACGTTCCTCTTCAAACATACACACATACATACAAGTGCGGTAGCACCTTGACTGCTCTTCGAGATCCTGTCGTAGATGTTAGAAAAAAATGTGTAAAGCGACGTTTAACCCAAAGTAGGTAACTAAACATCCCAAAATACCTGAACAAAATTCCTGAATACTGGAATGGATAATGCTACGGAAGTATTAAAGATGATGCCAGGATCTAGACAGCCAGATCTTAGACAGATCTTATATTACTCACAATAACAAATATCCATTTGTAAATCATTGAGAACGCAAATAATTTTAAGGATAGTTAACTAGTTAAAGGTAAAGAACCAAATCCCTTGTAGGCCTATAATGTGAGGAACAGCGTTCATATTTCCCTATTTCTATTTGTTACGCTTAGAATGGCTAAAGACAGACGTAAGTATAGCCTACAGAATGATCCTTCAGGTCTAGATTGCAAACCGTCTAATCCTGCGACCAAATCCTAAAGTGAGAATACACACTATGGATCAAACAGCCATAAAACATTATTAAAAAATAACAGTTCTTACAGACTCCTTAAGACTCGAATCCATTTTTTCGCCCGTTCTTTGTTTTCTTCGTGTTTAAACTCTTAATTTAGTTGATATGTATGAATCTGACAAACTGTTAGGTCAAGCACTATCCTTGGTAACCTTCACGTTCTTCCCACTGAGATGTGATCAGTATATTAGGATCGTGAAAAGATATGATATTATGATCTTCGACATAATAGAACATTGTCCTGTAATGCTGACTATACGACTGTTGCTGGGCTTTACAAAATATTTGTCACCATTTATGAGTTTTTAATTTGTTAAATAAGAAAATCGTGAATTTTCAAGTTTCATGTTACCCAGCATTCGATGATTACCAGGCACCAGTAGTTTCTGTTAACTCCTAATGACGTCTTACACTTCGAGGTTATCCGCCAAGGAGTTTAAAATGTGCACAAAAGCTTTAAGGGGGGTTAAGAAATTTGTCCTTCAGTCGGTAAGTCACACGATAAGTGGGTTCAGCCTCATTCTCCGACATGGAATTATCCAGATCGTCCAATTACTCCCCATCCCCACTCTTTCTCACTTTTCTCCCCCCACCCTGCAATGGCAATGACTCCTCCAGAAGGGCTACAGGATGTTTGCTGAAGGCCTTTCAGGTGTATGGAAAACTTCGTAAAATTTGCCAAGGAAATCCTTCGCACTATGTTAGTTCTCCCTTGTTTAATTATAAATGACAGATCCTGGCGAGTTCTGTGGTACCGTCAGTCTGCTGAAGTGTCTGTCCAGCAGGTAACAGTCGCCGCCATCTATCCCGTGTCGATACGCAATTGACTGGCTTAGACATGCATCTTGACAATGACCTGCGCACACGACAGCATTGAGAGCGGAGAACATAACAGTTGTACAGCTTTGTAGAACAGCGATTTTCGACCTTGTCATGCGCACAGAGACATTCATGTTTATGTAATAAATCTATCCTGATTTAAGTACTTGTGTTAGTGTCCATCGCGAGTTTCTCAAGCACGTATATACAAAAAGAGTATAGATCTGACGCACCACTTAGTCACATTATAATGATGCCGGGTCGACAGATGGATCGATATTTGATCCATTCTTCTTATGCTGAGCGCCAGGCGAGGTTACTACCAAGATAACCCATGTTAAGGTGTTGAGTGAGACCACATTCTGACGGGGGAGGTTACACCTTTGTCTTTGCAACTCTCGTTTAATAGCTGCTGCATTTATGAATAATGTTATGGTAAATTCGTCTGATTGTAAAAGTGAAAAGGAAGGCAGATCGCTTCACGGATTAATTTACTCATTAAATTGTGTATACAGTCAGAGTTTTCTGAACTAAGTTCACGGTATTGCATTAGTTACGCCCGGTAACCAGAATACATATAAATAGAAACCCACCTCACTGGAGGAAACGGTTTCATTTACTTTATTTCATTAAAGCAGAGTTCTTCAGAATTTGACAAAAACTATTTAACAAAGACAAAGTTATTTACTAGACTTCAGTGTTCTGTTTGTTATTCTTTTATACGGTAAAAATAGACATCTAATTCTGTGTGCATTCTAAGCCCTTATCACATACAGTTGTACGTTTCTGGTAATTACAAATTTACAGGAATTGAACAATTTCCGGGGAAAGGATGGTTTCAGATGTAAATGAAGGAGATTTAACACCATATTGGGTTAGATTAACAACCTCAAATTGCTTGTCGATAATTAAACTTTTTTGCGTTCAGGGAACAGTTACTTTTTAATAGCTAATTTAAACAATGTACGCAGGTATACACATAGAATTTAATGACTCTCCGTATCATTGGTTTTCGTCATGATTTTTTCCCAAAGCGTTGTTTTAGTAATGTTTCTCGTGGATTCTTTCTCCCTAAACGCCAGACCTCACACAATATTTGTAGTTTTAAATCTGGATGAAACACCCAGTTTAACATTTTAAAGATCTTAATGAGTAAACACTCTAACACTCAACGTGTGAAGTAAGGGCAACATGTTATTCTTCTTTACACCTGTATTTAGTCATGGGAATATCCTTGAACTTGTTTGAAACTGTATTTTGAATTATAGGAAGTATTTTAACTGTATTTCTTTTCCACTGGTATGGTGGGAAAACGTATCGATGTGTAGAACTTGTGTTCGTATGTGTGAGTAACAGTTTTGGTGATGAGTACGAATGATTTTACATTTCAAAGAAACAGAACGTAGGTAGCTGCATTGTCAACGTTCTGTACGTAACGTATTGAATTTCACCAAGACTATTTTGATTTTGCCTCATTAGAAGAAAAGTCACTAGCGTAAATAATTTATTTGCGTCACACTCAAGATTATTTCACTTATACGACGGCGGCCTTCATTATGACGTGAGGAAAGAGCGTAAATAAGGATGAAGAATTGCCATGATACGTATCGTAAGTATGGAGTACAACGTGTTTTATTTCAGCGTCCCGTGTTAATCACATTTTATCTCAAGAACACCCACTCATGAAACACGTTCTGATATATAATTCTTACGCTGATCGATTTATGTTTCCACTAAACTGGCCCTTTTCCAGGTCAATAATTGCAACGGTAATTCCCAAAACGGCGTTTAATACAAAGCACCAAACGAACTGAGAAAGTACATTAAGTGCGAAATTAGGACGTAATTATGCAAAGAGACGCAGTCAACAGTTTTCAAAGATGTTTGAAAGACACAAGATAAGTTTGGGGCGACTGAGTGAAATCTGAATTCAGATCGTGTATCATGCTGTAATACCAGTTGTCGATAACAAAATATCTGTCTCATTAGCGGTTTGATTGCAACTGTTCATATATCCAACGTGGCGATCTAATTCTGCACGATGAATTTACAGCCCTAGCTCCGGGTTAAGCGGAATTAGACACATCATGAAGCAGAAGGTAAACAACCGATGAATTCATGAAACCACTAACAGCGAAGTCTAGTTTCTTTGCATGGTTTTAATTTTACTGTATGCTAAACGTGATGACAACACACTCTTGATTAATTTTAGACAAACGAGGTTTCATAAATTGCAACTAACATCACTGTATTTTTGTGAAAAGACGCCTTAATGTACCGGTTACGTGTGATCATTTGTCAGCTATCATACTGATGCCGGTACTCTGTTTTTACTCTCTGCAAAGCACGTCTTTATTTATGTTTGACATGACGTTTGAGTGATGGAATATCTGAAGTATTTGTTCCCACAGCTATACAATCTATACGACGAAAGAGACATTCTTATACCAGTCGTTATTCTGCGCGGACGTTACAGGTCAATAATCGCAAAGCTTATTCCCAAAACAACATATAACTCAAACCGTGCACCAAAGAACTGAAAAAGTACATAAAGTACAAAGTTAGGAACGAAAGAGGAGCTGTCAAAAGTTTCCAATGACGTTGACCAGGCACAAGTTTATATGTTCTTGTCGACTGACTCAAATTAGTATTCAAATCTTGTTTCCTTGTATTATATAAGTTGTCGATAATAAAATATGTATCCCAGTTGCGCTGACACACATACATATATTCAAATATATACAATATTAATTTGGTCGGTGTAGCCAGGCAGGTCTATACAAGCATTTTCATACATTTTTGTGTCGTAATGCAAAAGATAGTCAAGGTCCAAGTAGACTTCGTCTCAGAAGGCTATCTGACAAGGCAGCGTCCTGTGGACAAGCATCAGAAGGTTAAGCCTTTCTGGTTTTATTCATTTCGATATTAACCTCCAGTAGAGATGGGTTTCTAATTCGAGGATTAAAAAAATTAGCTGCAAATGTAAACGCAGCGATTTCCTAAGGGCTATATATACGTGCTTCACTACAACACGACAACTGTTTATCGATTTCCCTCAGGAAGCTTTGTAGAGTGGTTCCTTTATGTCAAACGCGAGGTTCCCGTTCTCAAGCCGTGATTTTACGTGGTGTTTCGTTGTTCAATCAGATCGGCTGTTAATGCTAAAGCAGTTTTCATTGGTTGAGAACTGTTTGTGCACAGGGCATTGGAAAAACCCAGTGTCATCCGAGTGGAGTTTAATCGAAAAGGGTTTTTACCACATCCACGTCCAGCATCGACCTACCGAAAATTAACCCCTACAAGTGGTTTCTAATCAGAAAAAACCCCATCCCGACCACGAATCATGTGTGTAAAAATTTGTCACATAATTTGGAACAACTTCGGAAAGGAACAATGTACATACCTTGTAAATTGTGATGTCCTGCGCTCAACTTGCGGTGCAATCCGTGCCACAAGTCATAGTGAATTGTGCCACAAGTCATAGTGAATTGTGCCACAAGTCATAGTGAATTGTATACTGAGACATGATTCCTTTTATTTGATGAATTTATATGATTTATTTATTTGATTGGTGTTTTACGCCGTTCTCAAGAATATTTCACTTATACGCCGGCGGCCAGCATTATGGTGGGAAGAAACCGGGCTCAGCCCCGAGGAAGCCCACGACCATCCAAGGAAGCCAGCATGAGCTGGACTTGAACTCACAGCGACCGCATTAGTGAGAGGCTTCTGGGTCATACGCTGCGCTAGTACCATAGTGGTACAGATGTTTTATGAATTTTGGGTAGGCCATACATGACTGACGTACGGGTCCCACTGGGTCGAGTGTAGCCATAGGTTTCCTTAGAGATTACATCGTTCTTCTTGAGATTATGCAGAAAGCTTTGTACTGTAGTTTCTTTCATCACAGTGTTGTTTTTTGGTACTTTCCGAAATTTAGTGAAGTCCTCAATTATGGTCACATAGGACTGACGAAACGTCAAAGATTGCCCAAAAATAGCAAGGGGTCAGCTGTGGCTGACTAATGTTACAGTGGAAATCACAGCTCAAATTCTCTGAAATTCGAAATCATTGACTACTCCAACAACACTCTGAAGCACGCCTGTTTAGAATCCCTTCATATTACTAAACGTAATTAAGATCTGAATGTTCAAATGAGCTCAATGCCCCCCCGTTTGTTTGATACTTAATTGTCTCCTAGTTGCATGTGTTTATAAGAACACAGGCTCCCCCCCCCCCCCACTTAGGTTTTTTCCTTACTTCTTTAAGTATGTTCAATTCCTTTTCACTGTTGTTAGATGTGTGAGAACACATCGCTTTGTCCATGCATAGTCATTCTTCTCAGCGTGTAAAACCTGTTTTGTGTGCATTGTACATAACACTACTCACCTGACCAAGCTGTGAACTGTATTGTTAACTTTCCTTGCACATATGTAGGTGGTAAGCGAACCAAATTTCTGTGTTTCTTTTTTCTGATGACGGAAGCAGTTGCGGCCGAAAGCTCATAATATACCACCAAAATAGCCCTATGTGGTTTAATTTTAGTTAGACCTCTCCACAGCAGAATAAGTTTTTGTTTGGCACATAAGAGGCTGACTTCTCGGCCTATAATTGGTATAAGGTGAAGTATTTCACGTCTACTGATCAAGTTCGCCTGACGGTTCTTTTACTATAACTGTCAGCTGGATGCCAAAAATAAAAATGCAAATATGTCTGATTACCCTTTGTAAGGTAATCTTGGCCACTAAAGTTCATAAAAAGAACTAAAAAATTTATTTTGATTTATGTATCTGACACCTACCTTCGTGATCCTTAATAGAAAAGACAGCGTTAGACCAAATGTATATATGCATCGATTAAGTATTCCATAGGAAGTTTAAAAAGCATAACTTTTTATGTGATGTTGCATAACCGAGATATCCCAATTCAAATTTATTTATTTATTTATTTATTTGATTGGTGTTTTACGCCGTATTCAAGAATATTTTACTTATACGACGGCGGCCAGCATTATGGTGGGAGGAAACCGGGCAGAGCCCGGGGGAAACCCACGACCATCAGCAGGTTGCTGACAGACCTTCCCACGTACGGCCGGAGAGGAAGCGAGTATGAGCTGGACTTGAGCTCCCGGCGACCGCATTGGTGAGAGACTCCTGGGTCATTACGCTGCGCTAGCGTGCTAACCGACTGAGCGACGGAGGCTGTCTCCCAATTCAAAAGCGAAACATTCACTGACGTTGAGTCAAACGAAGCGCCGCAATGTTATCAGCTTTATCCAATCAGACGCGTGTTTAAAGCGCCGCCATGTTATCAGTTTAATTTAATCAGACGCGTGTTATTTATAAAACCCGAAGACAGGTCTATTTTTGCTTACGTCACTCGAAACCTTTTTTGCCTTTTGACCATAAGCGCATGTAAAATGCGAGTGACGTGACATCGTATTGCCGGTTGCGCTGAAATGATGAATTCCATGACCACTTAAGAAATATTTCTTATTAGAAGTTGATTTATAGAGTTACCAAACACGTCAGAAAAAATATTTGTGAGTGTTTACAAAGAATATTTCCCTAACACGACCATTATACGACCCATTATGATGGGAGGAAACCGGGCATAGCCCGGGGGAAACCCAAGACCATCTGCAGGTTGCTGTTAGACCTAACCACGCACGGCCGGAGAGGAATCCAGCATGAGCTGGACGAACTCACAGCGACCACAGTGGCGAAAGGCTCCTGGGTCATTACGCTGCGCTAGCGCGCTAACCAACTAAACCGCGGAGGTCCCCTCTTTTCTTTTAAGCTGACAGAGGAATATGTGACAGTGAATATTGAAAATAAGACCAACTGGCAATAAACCAATCAATTGACAATTATACTCCTCACAGATCTTGTGCCGCTCTCTACTCACCTTTCATATCATTACCACCATTAGCAAGTTTTCTCAGGCAATCTTAAACAACGTCAAGGTCACTGGGCCACGGCGATGAAGCAGGAAGTGATGTCAGAAAACAAAGAACGAAAACGCTGTATCAAACTTTATTAGGGTTCCAAGCTGAAAGCCTATTGCTCTTGCATGGACTAGCAAGAACAGAAATGATCTGAACACACATTTTGCCGATTTCCCGATAACTATTCGTCAAGTTCTAACCAAACTGTTGATGAGTAGTTTCGCAGAAAATTACTATTTAAGAGTAAACAAATGATAACCCAGTTTGACCTGCTTTGTCTGCCGTATGGTTGACTAATCATTTAACAATCTTGCATAGGGATTGCATGGATTAAGTTCAAATTTGGTACTGTTACAACAGGGCAACATAAATTGCATGGATCTAGACAAAATCGCCATTGCTACATGTATGTGTAATGATGGTGATTTCAGTTGATTAGAATGGTTTTTTCTGTCGGTGATTAACATCTGTAGACATGAACTGTACGTTTACATTTGCTTAAGAGCATGGACATAAAATGTATATTATTTACATTTCATTACAAACAATTATGGACATAAATCGTGTATTATTTGCATTTCATTTCAAACAATTATGAACATGAAGTACACGTTATTTACATTTCATTACCAGAATAGTTTTGATTAAAAAG
Source organism: Liolophura sinensis (assembly GCF_032854445.1). NCBI lineage: Eukaryota > Metazoa > Mollusca > Polyplacophora > Chitonida > Chitonidae > Liolophura > Liolophura sinensis. The sequence goes on from NC_088304.1 coordinate 18,513,623, forward strand.
AATGACAACACAGCATTTTGAGTAATTTGCAGTTAACATCACTCCATTTTCATCCAATTCCGCTTAAGCCACAGCACTAGAGGGCGTGTAATTTTCCACTATTTATGCATTTAAATAAACAGAATATAACCCTGCGGTAAATCGACACGAGGCCGTATTTCACCGTTTACGTGTGCCATTTGCCAGTTATCACACAGTTCTGGATATATTCTCTGTGCTGTACTCCTTTGATGATATACTGGCTACTAAACTGGCTACTAAACTGGCTACTAAACTGGCTACTTATCTGTACACGAACTGGAAACCTTTATTATTCATACATGATTGAGCTCACGAACACTGGAAAGGGGTGAACAATGTCAAAGTTTATTTACACTCCATCACAAACATATCTTGATTCAAGACATTTGTTATAGCCATTTGCGCAAATTTGGTAATACAGAAAGCATATATATCATTTACTGATGATAACGTATGTTCCTTGATACACCAGTCATGGATGTCGGTACACAAAGCCAGAGCAAATTAAAGCTTGATAATCATGAAACATCGACACCTTCCACGTACTTGAATAACAATACTAGCTATGATTATTCATTGGTCACGTGTTTTGTAACTTAAGTTGGTATGGTTATTCAAGTACAAGTAGCTAATTAAGGCCTTTTCTCCATGAACCACAGGATTTTGCGTCCTCCTCGAAGTCGGGAGACAAACCCAAGTCGGTGTCATACCAGGCACTTTAAAAATGATACTCATTGTTGCCTCGCTTGGCTATGAGCATTGACAGGATAGAACAAGGAAATATGACTGACTGTTCCGGTGTCGATATGATATGACTGCATAAGGTGTCATGCCTGGTGTCTTCGGCATGATAATTCATTGGCGGTCGCATTTTACGGTACGGACTCGCCCTGCCATAAAACGACCCATGTATGTAGACACATCTAAGGACTCCTCGTCGTCATATGACTGAAAAATTGTTAAGTACAACGTTAAACATCAAGCATACATACTTGTATCACGGCTGTTTTTATCATAAGTCATGTATCAAAACTGGTATGATCATTTGTAGGATGAATAACAGCGGGTTTAATCATAAGTGATCTGCATAAGAGCTGGTTTAATCATAAATGATCTGCATAACAGCTGGTTTAATCATAAATGATGTGTATCACAGCCGTTTTAATCACAAACGATGTGTGTCGCCGCTGGTTTAATCATAAATGACACTGTTGGTTTAAACGTCAATGATATGTATCACTGGTTTTATTCTAACTGACAAGTATCGTGGATGGTCAAATCCCAACCGACATTCATCATTGCTTGTTCAGTCATAATTGTTACCTATCCCAGCTGGTTTAATCATAAATGACGTATCCCGGAGAGACCTGAGGTCCCCTCAGTCTGCTGTAGGGTTTATAGTAAATGATGCATTCGCCGCCATCTTGACCGGGTCCATGCGCAAAAGAGGAACATAGACATGCTCTGGCGCAACGATCGGCGCACTGCAGAGCTAGGAGACCAGGGTAAGACTGATGGTTTTCAGAAGGGTATGTCTCATCACTTGACCGCCTCTCCCAGATTCGTGCCCTTAGATTACCTGCAGAAGACATAAACGTCATGGCATAATTTGTGGTTTTGTCGTGTTCCAGGTTGTGGAACTTGACTTGGGCTGCAAGTAGTCCCAGATAACGACCTGCGTAAAGCCCGGGACAGACCAGCGTATTCCGTGTCTATCTGCGTAGCGCTATCCAACTTTTGCGCGCAAAATCAACAGGTGATTTTCTTTCACGAGAGACCAGAACGTAGGTAGCTGCATTGTCAACGTTCTGTACGTAACGTATTGAATTTCACCAAGACTATTTTGATTTTGCCTCATTAGAAGAAAAGTCACTAGCGTAAATAATTTATTTGCGTCACACTCAAGATTATTTCACTTATACGACGGCGGCCTTCATTATGACGTGAGGAAAGAGCGTAAATAAGGATGAAGAATTGCCATGATACGTATCGTAAGTATGGAGTACAACGTGTTTTATTTCAGCGTCCCGTGTTAATCACATTTTATCTCAAGAACACCCACTCATGAAACACGTTCTGATATATAATTCTTACGCTGATCGATTTATGTTTCCACTAAACTGGCCCTTTTCCAGGTCAATAATTGCAACGGTAATTCCCAAAACGGCGTTTAATACAAAGCACCAAACGAACTGAGAAAGTACATTAAGTGCGAAATTAGGACGTAATTATGCAAAGAGACGCAGTCAACAGTTTTCAAAGATGTTTGAAAGACACAAGATAAGTTTGGGGCGACTGAGTGAAATCTGAATTCAGATCGTGTATCATGCTGTAATACCAGTTGTCGATAACAAAATATCTGTCTCATTAGCGGTTTGATTGCAACTGTTCATATATCCAACGTGGCGATCTAATTCTGCACGATGAATTTACAGCCCTAGCTCCGGGTTAAGCGGAATTAGACACATCATGAAGCAGAAGGTAAACAACCGATGAATTCATGAAACCACTAACAGCGAAGTCTAGTTTCTTTGCATGGTTTTAATTTTACTGTATGCTAAACGTGATGACAACACACTCTTGATTAATTTTAGACAAACGAGGTTTCATAAATTGCAACTAACATCACTGTATTTTTGTGAAAAGACGCCTTAATGTACCGGTTACGTGTGATCATTTGTCAGCTATCATACTGATGCCGGTACTCTGTTTTTACTCTCTGCAAAGCACGTCTTTATTTATGTTTGACATGACGTTTGAGTGATGGAATATCTGAAGTATTTGTTCCCACAGCTATACAATCTATACGACGAAAGAGACATTCTTATACCAGTCGTTATTCTGCGCGGACGTTACAGGTCAATAATCGCAAAGCTTATTCCCAAAACAACATATAACTCAAACCGTGCACCAAAGAACTGAAAAAGTACATAAAGTACAAAGTTAGGAACGAAAGAGGAGCTGTCAAAAGTTTCCAATGACGTTGACCAGGCACAAGTTTATATGTTCTTGTCGACTGACTCAAATTAGTATTCAAATCTTGTTTCCTTGTATTATATAAGTTGTCGATAATAAAATATGTATCCCAGTTGCGCTGACACACATACATATATTCAAATATATACAATATTAATTTGGTCGGTGTAGCCAGGCAGGTCTATACAAGCATTTTCATACATTTTTGTGTCGTAATGCAAAAGATAGTCAAGGTCCAAGTAGACTTCGTCTCAGAAGGCTATCTGACAAGGCAGCGTCCTGTGGACAAGCATCAGAAGTTAAGCCTTTCTGGTTTATTCATTTCGATATTAACCTCCAGTAGAGATGGGTTTCTAATTCGAGGATTAAAAAAATTAGCTGCAAATGTAAACGCAGCGATTTCCTAAGGGCTATATATACGTGCTTCACTACAACACGACAACTGTTTATCGATTTCCCTCAGGAAGCTTTGTAGAGTGGTTCCTTTATGTCAAACGCGAGGTTTCCCGTTCTCAAGCCGTGATTTTACGTGGTGTTTCGTTGTTCAATCAGATCGGCTGTTAATGCTAAAGCAGTTTTCATTGGTTGAGAACTGTTTGTGCACAGGGCATTGGAAAAACCCAGTGTCATCCGAGTGGAGTTTAATCGAAAAGGGTTTTTACCACATCCACGTCCAGCATCGACCTACCGAAAATTAACCCCTACAAGTGGTTTCTAATCAGAAAAAACCCCATCCCGACCACGAATCATGTGTGTAAAAATTTGTCACATAATTTGGAACAACTTCGGAAAGGAACAATGTACATACCTTGTAAATTGTGATGTCCTGCGCTCAACTTGCGGTGCAATCCGTGCCACAAGTCATAGTGAATTGTGCCACAAGTCATAGTGAATTGTGCCACAAGTCATAGTGAATTGTATACTGAGACATGATTCCTTTTATTTGATGAATTTATATGATTTATTTATTTGATTGGTGTTTTACGCCGTTCTCAAGAATATTTCACTTATACGCCGGCGGCCAGCATTATGGTGGGAAGAAACCGGGCTCAGCCCCGAGGAAGCCCACGACCATCCAAGGAAGCCAGCATGAGCTGGACTTGAACTCACAGCGACCGCATTAGTGAGAGGCTTCTGGGTCATACGCTGCGCTAGTACCATAGTGGTACAGATGTTTTATGAATTTTGGGTAGGCCATACATGACTGACGTACGGGTCCCACTGGGTCGAGTGTAGCCATAGGTTTCCTTAGAGATTACATCGTTCTTCTTGAGATTATGCAGAAAGCTTTGTACTGTAGTTTCTTTCATCACAGTGTTGTTTTTTGGTACTTTCCGAAATTTAGTGAAGTCCTCAATTATGGTCACATAGGACTGACGAAACGTCAAAGATTGCCCAAAAATAGCAAGGGGTCAGCTGTGGCTGACTAATGTTACAGTGGAAATCACAGCTCAAATTCTCTGAAATTCGAAATCATTGACTACTCCAACAACACTCTGAAGCACGCCTGTTTAGAATCCCTTCATATTACTAAACGTAATTAAGATCTGAATGTTCAAATGAGCTCAATGCCCCCCCGTTTGTTTGATACTTAATTGTCTCCTAGTTGCATGTGTTTATAAGAACACAGGCTCCCCCCCCCCCACTTAGGTTTTTTCCTTACTTCTTTAAGTATGTTCAATTCCTTTTCACTGTTGTTAGATGTGTGAGAACACATCGCTTTGTCCATGCATAGTCATTCTTCTCAGCGTGTAAAACCTGTTTTGTGTGCATTGTACATAACACTACTCACCTGACCAAGCTGTGAACTGTATTGTTAACTTTCCTTGCACATATGTAGGTGGTAAGCGAACCAAATTTCTGTGTTTCTTTTTTCTGATGACGGAAGCAGTTGCGGCCGAAAGCTCATAATATACCACCAAAATAGCCCTATGTGGTTTAATTTTAGTTAGACCTCTCCACAGCAGAATAAGTTTTTGTTTGGCACATAAGAGGCTGACTTCTCGGCCTATAATTGGTATAAGGTGAAGTATTTCACGTCTACTGATCAAGTTCGCCTGACGGTTCTTTTACTATAACTGTCAGCTGGATGCCAAAAATAAAAATGCAAATATGTCTGATTACCCTTTGTAAGGTAATCTTGGCCACTAAAGTTCATAAAAAGAACTAAAAAATTTATTTTGATTTATGTATCTGACACCTACCTTCGTGATCCTTAATAGAAAAGACAGCGTTAGACCAAATGTATATATGCATCGATTAAGTATTCCATAGGAAGTTTAAAAAGCATAACTTTTTATGTGATGTTGCATAACCGAGATATCCCAATTCAAATTTATTTATTTATTTATTTATTTGATTGGTGTTTTACGCCGTATTCAAGAATATTTTACTTATACGACGGCGGCCAGCATTATGGTGGGAGGAAACCGGGCAGAGCCCGGGGGAAACCCACGACCATCAGCAGGTTGCTGACAGACCTTCCCACGTACGGCCGGAGAGGAAGCGAGTATGAGCTGGACTTGAGCTCCCGGCGACCGCATTGGTGAGAGACTCCTGGGTCATTACGCTGCGCTAGCGTGCTAACCGACTGAGCGACGGAGGCTGTCTCCCAATTCAAAAGCGAAACATTCACTGACGTTGAGTCAAACGAAGCGCCGCAATGTTATCAGCTTTATCCAATCAGACGCGTGTTTAAAGCGCCGCCATGTTATCAGTTTAATTTAATCAGACGCGTGTTATTTATAAAACCCGAAGACAGGTCTATTTTTGCTTACGTCACTCGAAACCTTTTTTGCCTTTTGACCATAAGCGCATGTAAAATGCGAGTGACGTGACATCGTATTGCCGGTTGCGCTGAAATGATGAATTCCATGACCACTTAAGAAATATTTCTTATTAGAAGTTGATTTATAGAGTTACCAAACACGTCAGAAAAAATATTTGTGAGTGTTTACAAAGAATATTTCCCTAACACGACCATTATACGACCCATTATGATGGGAGGAAACCGGGCATAGCCCGGGGGAAACCCAAGACCATCTGCAGGTTGCTGTTAGACCTAACCACGCACGGCCGGAGAGGAATCCAGCATGAGCTGGACGAACTCACAGCGACCACAGTGGCGAAAGGCTCCTGGGTCATTACGCTGCGCTAGCGCGCTAACCAACTAAACCGCGGAGGTCCCCTCTTTTCTTTTAAGCTGACAGAGGAATATGTGACAGTGAATATTGAAAATAAGACCAACTGGCAATAAACCAATCAATTGACAATTATACTCCTCACAGATCTTGTGCCGCTCTCTACTCACCTTTCATATCATTACCACCATTAGCAAGTTTTCTCAGGCAATCTTAAACAACGTCAAGGTCACTGGGCCACGGCGATGAAGCAGGAAGTGATGTCAGAAAACAAAGAACGAAAACGCTGTATCAAACTTTATTAGGGTTCCAAGCTGAAAGCCTATTGCTCTTGCATGGACTAGCAAGAACAGAAATGATCTGAACACACATTTTGCCGATTTCCCGATAACTATTCGTCAAGTTCTAACCAAACTGTTGATGAGTAGTTTCGCAGAAAATTACTATTTAAGAGTAAACAAATGATAACCCAGTTTGACCTGCTTTGTCTGCCGTATGGTTGACTAATCATTTAACAATCTTGCATAGGGATTGCATGGATTAAGTTCAAATTTGGTACTGTTACAACAGGGCAACATAAATTGCATGGATCTAGACAAAATCGCCATTGCTACATGTATGTGTAATGATGGTGATTTCAGTTGATTAGAATGGTTTTTTCTGTCGGTGATTAACATCTGTAGACATGAACTGTACGTTTACATTTGCTTAAGAGCATGGACATAAAATGTATATTATTTACATTTCATTACAAACAATTATGGACATAAATCGTGTATTATTTGCATTTCATTTCAAACAATTATGAACATGAAGTACACGTTATTTACATTTCATTACCAGAATAGTTTTGATTAAAAAGAATGACAACACAGCATTTTGAGTAATTTGCAGTTAACATCACTCCATTTTCATCCAATTCCGCTTAAGCCACAGCACTAGAGGGCGTGTAATTTTCCACTATTTATGCATTTAAATAAACAGAATATAACCCTGCGGTAAATCGACACGAGGCCGTATTTCACCGTTTACGTGTGCCATTTGCCAGTTATCACACAGTTCTGGATATATTCTCTGTGCTGTACTCCTTTGATGATATACTGGCTACTAAACTGGCTACTAAACTGGCTACTAAACTGGCTACTTATCTGTACACGAACTGGAAACCTTTATTATTCATACATGATTGAGCTCACGAACACTGGAAAGGGGTGAACAATGTCAAAGTTTATTTACACTCCATCACAAACATATCTTGATTCAAGACATTTGTTATAGCCATTTGCGCAAATTTGGTAATACAGAAAGCATATATATCATTTACTGATGATAACGTATGTTCCTTGATACACCAGTCATGGATGTCGGTACACAAAGCCAGAGCAAATTAAAGCTTGATAATCATGAAACATCGACACCTTCCACGTACTTGAATAACAATACTAGCTATGATTATTCATTGGTCACGTGTTTTGTAACTTAAGTTGGTATGGTTATTCAAGTACAAGTAGCTAATTAAGGCCTTTTCTCCATGAACCACAGGATTTTGCGTCCTCCTCGAAGTCGGGAGACAAACCCAAGTCGGTGTCATACCAGGCACTTTAAAAATGATACTCATTGTTGCCTCGCTTGGCTATGAGCATTGACAGGATAGAACAAGGAAATATGACTGACTGTTCCGGTGTCGATATGATATGACTGCATAAGGTGTCATGCCTGGTGTCTTCGGCATGATAATTCATTGGCGGTCGCATTTTACGGTACGGACTCGCCCTGCCATAAAACGACCCATGTATGTAGACACATCTAAGGACTCCTCGTCGTCATATGACTGAAAAATTGTTAAGTACAACGTTAAACATCAAGCATACATACTTGTATCACGGCTGTTTTTATCATAAGTCATGTATCAAAACTGGTATGATCATTTGTAGGATGAATAACAGCGGGTTTAATCATAAGTGATCTGCATAAGAGCTGGTTTAATCATAAATGATCTGCATAACAGCTGGTTTAATCATAAATGATGTGTATCACAGCCGTTTTAATCACAAACGATGTGTGTCGCCGCTGGTTTAATCATAAATGACACTGTTGGTTTAAACGTCAATGATATGTATCACTGGTTTTATTCTAACTGACAAGTATCGTGGATGGTCAAATCCCAACCGACATTCATCATTGCTTGTTCAGTCATAATTGTTACCTATCCCAGCTGGTTTAATCATAAATGACGTATCCCGGAGAGACCTGAGGTCCCCTCAGTCTGCTGTAGGGTTTATAGTAAATGATGCATTCGCCGCCATCTTGACCGGGTCCATGCGCAAAAGAGGAACATAGACATGCTCTGGCGCAACGATCGGCGCACTGCAGAGCTAGGAGACCAGGGTAAGACTGATGGTTTTCAGAAGGGTATGTCTCATCACTTGACCGCCTCTCCCAGATTCGTGCCCTTAGATTACCTGCAGAAGACATAAACGTCATGGCATAATTTGTGGTTTTGTCGTGTTCCAGGTTGTGGAACTTGACTTGGGCTGCAAGTAGTCCCAGATAACGACCTGCGTAAAGCCCGGGACAGACCAGCGTATTCCGTGTCTATCTGCGTAGCGCTATCCAACTTTTGCGCGCAAAATCAACAGGTGATTTTCTTTCACGAGAGACGACTAGGAAAGCGTCCAATGAACGTGTTTGATATTTCTCTCGTGCCCAATATCTCACCGTTTCTGAGGAACGAGCTCAGTTGGATAGCTTTGTGTCCAATCAAATACCATTACAAAGTCGAATGGAGTTTGTAACCAAGACCGTTTCCCTTCACTACATGCAGAGTTCGAATCCATAAAGACTCATCTATTTGGGTGATGTTTATATGTACTAAGCAAAAACTAAATCAGCATTTGGAAAGGGATGAAGAATTCTTTGCACAAACAATTTGCGGCGTGTAATGCTGGCTTAAACACTCGTCGATTTGCTTGTCCACAACATAAAGAAGACTTTTTTGGCCTTTGTTAGTTTTTGTTAATTTCCTTCCGATATGAATAAGGTATTTTAAAAAATATTGATCAAAGACATATATATGCCACATGCCACAGGCGTGAATACGATATTTGATTTCTGATTATTGCTTCACGCCACAATACTCAAACATTTTCACTTCTACGACAATGAGTTGTTGGTGGAGGAAACCGCAGTGTCTGAGAAAAATGATCTTTGGCAAGTTACTGAGGAGTTTTTCCACATGTGACCTACATGTATGCGCACCACACCAAGAAGTTGTTTCCCATGAGCGTCAGACTGTGCAAACCGCCACACGAGCATCGTCGACCGATTATTGCCTCTAAGGCCCTAAAAGGAGTGAGAGCTCTGGATGGGCTAGGGTCTACAAATTCTCTGGCCAAGGCGTCTTTGAGTCGTTACCTCATATCATGATCTTACCTTTTTCACACACGAAAAGGTGTTCCTTCAAGCAGGTAATATCGAAGGCTAGATAATCCCGCAGAGGATCGGGTATTGTGTTCCACCATATGTGGTCATTGAGTAGCACGCAATGCTCTCCACCATCGTTGTCCTGTTCCCCTTTCCTCCACGGTATGATGTCACCGGCGTAAGTGCCGTCTTCCCATATGAATCTTCCTTCTGATAAAACACATCATCAAGACAACAAACATAACTGAGATGTACAACATAAAAAGAAAAACCAGAGCAGCGACGACAGTGTAATAACTTGCAAAAAGTCACAAAGTAATAGAGGAAACATACGGTGTGTGTATACGGCGAGGATTTTAATTCTCTTTACATCTGTTTATTTATTTGGAAGATGGTGGTGACCGAGTGGTTAAACGTGTTTGTCCTTCCATCGTTGTTACATACGGGCTCTAAATAAGAAATTTGAGTTTTTGGAGCACACACTGTTCGTAGGACCTTGATGACAATAAGTGATCCGAGACACTCATTGAACGTGACTTCTCTTTCACCGAAAATGATGTGCATATGTTCGTCAGTAAAATACCAAAGGACAATGGCCTATAGAGGACACTCCGTTTTCCTCTTCATGTGACACTGGCCGTCATCACATATGTGAAACTTTCCTTAAAGTATCCGTTAAAGGAGAAGAAAACATAAACATGATCCCAAAATCAGATGAAAGAGCGTCATAACTTATTTACATATATGATCTTTAATGTTTTTGGGGATTTTTTTCAAGAGAAAAGGGTATTTGAAAATATTTTTGTATGGTGGGTATTTGGGATCAACTTATGGTATTTATCGTTGTTGCATGATAATGTTCTAAACAAGGATGTGATGCTTGTCTAATAAATTTATTTGAATGTAAATTTGATGTTTATATCGAAACACATGCATTTAATTTAAATTCTGATAATATTTATGAACATATTAAAGATAAAAATATGATCCAAATTGAGGTTTAATACATTTGTTAGCCGAAAAAACAAATTCTAGTGCAAACATACTAAAAAAAATACTAAACCTTTGTTACATCCTCATTTATGACATTATTAAACAAAGACTATAAATACCAAAAGGTGGTCCCAGATACCCACCATACAAAAATTATTTTCAAGTGTCTTTTTCTCCTTAAGGAAAAATTGGAAAAAAATATTGAAGACAACATTTACGAATAACTTTTTGCACTCTTTCATCTGAACATTATGTCATTTTTATGTTTTACACCTTTAAGCAACGGTCACATCAAATAAGAGATCCGTTAAGTATCCGTTAAGCAACGATCACATCAAATAAGAGATATTCAATCACCTGAATGGTATTTAATGTCATATTCAAAAACTTTCCAGGCATACGAGCGTGGTCAAATATATGGCTAAGATAGCCAGAGTGTACTTCACCAGCTGTGTGATAAAACGGCCTAACTAAAAGCCGTAGCCAAACCAGCGAACACTGGATTCGAACCTGTGATCTTATTGGTCTTGCATCGATGTCTTAATGAAGATTACTTTAGAGGATCGATTGCGTCATTAAGAGTCCTCACATAGGAGACTGGCCATTTGAAATATCACATATATTGCATCTTGTTAAATTAAGAGCACTAGTTGCTACTCTACCTATTCGCTGATCCGTGGCACCGATGTAAAAGCCTTTGGATTGGTTTTTACTCCCAATCAATTGCCGCACCAGTCTCAGTTCTTCTTGAGAGTCAATCTTGACTAGATGGCCTCCCGCTGATCTACACCAGCAAGACGCTTCACCCTGCGTTCTCGGGACATCAGGTAAATAATAACAGCTCCCTGTCTCCTGGTAACACGACCACGTGGGCTGAACTGAAGACGTCAGTGGAAAAATCTGGTGGATACGAAATTAAGTCATGCTCACTCATACAAAAAATGAAAAGAGAGAAAAAAAAAGGAAAATAATGTCAGTTTCAAATTTGAAGCAGCGACGCAGTGGGTTTCAACAGGAATTTTGAAAAAACCGGGGAAGTTCGCCCATTGGTCTCTTACATAAATTATTATTCTGAGAAGTTATGAAAACTGGATGGCTGTTTATGTGTTGCTTTCCTCGTGACACCCTACGTCAGATCATTTATGCTTCCTTAAAAGAGTTGGGGGTACAAATACTGAATGAAAGGACAAATGAAGTTCAAAAGCACGTGACACACGCACATGCGCACTGAGCACTTCCTATGTTAGTCTGTCCTGAACACACGTGAAAATAACATGCACTCACAACATGTCTAACGGTCTAGGTTAAACCCCAAGCACCCACTCACTCTAACGGTTTAATGGAATAGACATCTGGCAACGAATTCAATATCATGTTTGATGGACGTTTGGATTCAGAGGTTTCATAAGAACCAAAAAAGTATCACCATTAAGTATACATAATCCGATCACGTGTGCGCACAACGCATATCACCATTCATTTGTTTTTATACAAATGTAAAATCAGTAAAAGCACGTGGCTGTGGTACAAAATAACGTCAAAAGTAACGTGGAAAGCAATACGCAAAAAGCAATCTAGTCATTAATCTCTTGTGATTAATCGACATGCCAGGGGCCTATGTGGTCCAGGTGGCTATCGGATTAGCGCAGCGCAATGACCCAGGAGCCTTTCACCAATGCGGTCGCCCTGAGTACAAGTTCAGCTCATGCTGGCTGCCACTCCGGCCGTACGTGGAAAGATTTTACAGCAACCTGCGGATGGCCGTGGATCAGCATATAGCCGTAGCATACATGTATTATACTACCCAAAATGTGTGAAATCAACTTTAGAAGTAAGCTGCAGATTTGTCCATTTAAAACAGATTTTAAACAATAAAAGACACAAGAGATTTTCTGTTTTTCTTTTACAGGAAATACAAGTATTCTTTCAACCACAAGTCTATATTAGGATTGTATTCCTAAAAAACAAATCATAAACACAAAAGAACAGTATGAGTTTACGCCACAGCAGAACACCCTTGGGAATCGCCACTGGTTTTGGCTACCGATAGACTTACCCGAATGAGTGTAAATGCCACAATAAGAGGCTGTGATGACACCAAGAGCATCATGTCGAGAGACACCAGTAATACGTCGGTGGAATCTTCGTTAGAACATCACAACAATCCCAGTGCTGAAGCTAGGGATCTTATACAACTAGTAACCTTTAAAAAGGCGTTCGTAGTCGATACATCAGAGGTAACATTTATTCCACACGTGAGGTCAATAAAGCTATGCAGTCAATAAAAAATCAAGTGTGTAACAGTCGCTAAGGCAACTTCTAGTGGCTATGGTGTAGAGCATGTATCTAAGGGCTCTTAAACTTTGTACATTCCCGGCACCATCATGTAAACTGTCATCGCAGTGAATCACGGAATAAGTATATCTGTTTATGTTGAAATTTAGAATCGGGGCAAATAACAGCTATATTTCCTGGACATGTATAGCCTATTGTGCCGTCTGTATTTTTCAGGGCCGTTCGACATGAATACGTCAGCCCTTCACGTGTATGACTGTATTGTTGCAAATAACAGTGAGGAGAAGTACGTTAAAAATCCATATCTCTTTGAAAAGCTCACGATAGTCCTTATAAAAAGCAAATATACACAATACGCATGAAGCTTATTATATGCTAAGAAAGAGCAAGGGTAAGAGTGCAAATTTCTTCCTGTTTCTGACATGTATGAATTATTACGTAGATTAGTCCCGTGTGCATCTAGGGAGCCACATTTGACGTTTCTGGAAAATATCCCTGAGCTTGGAACATTTTATTGACATCAAAAGTAATTAATTGGACATTAATTTTCCAAGAAAAGTCCAAAATGTTCTTCTAGGGATAACAAAGGCTTGTACTGTGTCTTGGTCTGGGTCGATATGTGGCTAAAATTCTGCATTTTCTATCAAATGCCATTGTTTTACAAGAAAATAAGACTGAATATCTAAGGATATGATAAGTTTGTAGTCTTGATTCTGTATGCTCTGTATATCACACATGCTTTGAGGATCATTTTCATGGGTTAGTTGCTGTTCTGTGTAAAATAGGCACGAAGAGTGAAATCCAAATATCTTAGTCATAGTTTCACTTGTCATCGGATCAGATCTAAACTGATAGGGTCCATGTTTTTTCTCGGAGACTTCTAGTTGGCATGAATAGTGCCAATTTATTTACACTGAATAAAGGTTTTGAATTTGGTGTCGCTAGACCGTAGTAAAGCATGTTTCAATGCCACGTCGGATGGCAGCGAGCTGCTCTGAGCACGTCGCCTGTCACATTTCTCTTGACCAAACCTGACAAAAACTCATAACAAAACATAAGGAAAAAACTGACAGATGCGGAGTCCGTGTTTTTCTCACAGACTTCTCGTCCCGCATGATTAGTGCTAATTTACTTAGATTGCATAATGGTTTGGAATCTGGTGTCGGGTTACATTTGACGAAAACAAACTACATGTACCGAAAAATGCAGATTGTTTCATGTGCCAATGAATGTCCTGAGAACCGTCCCTTGAAACTGGAAAATACACAAAATGAAACACCCATGGTCAAACAATAGCGTCTTTATGTAAGTACCTTATCGCCATTCGCTTGTAAGATCTCGCTTTATAGGCCTAGTAAGCGGTAACATAATACATCAAGGACTTTATGTAACCGTTTACCAGGTGTATAACCGCGATTAAAAACCTCAAGCCCAGGGGATAACCTTTCCGTATGACCTTTAAATGTCCTGAAAGACGGTTTACTGATTTCGTTTCAAGGCTTGTCTCTCGATGAAATGTTATAATTTTCTCAACTCTTTCTTCACTTTTACCTGATTCTGACCCGATCAATGTTGTCACCCAAATGAGGAGAAACATAACAATGATCAATGCAAACTTTAGACGAAATGCTGTGCTTTGTAATTATGTCTTTCGAGATTTCCTTCCATGTTTTTTCTGAAACAAAAAAAAAGAAGAAATATGTCACATATGCATTTCGAGCATATTTATGTATAAATATATAGAACTTCCATTACTCTAAAAGTGGTCTCAAATACTAACAATACAAAAATGTTTACAAATGTCAATCAACCGCCCTAAGCAAATAAACAAAAACATAAAACAAACTTGAACACCATATTTACACATGAATTTTCACAGCCATCTTGCATGATGTTTTCTCAGATTTTTAAAGGGAAAGAAAAACGTAAAACATGAAGCAAACACCAGAACTTGTAACTGAAAATACATTTGCTTGAAAAAATTAAACCCTGGGGATTGTATGGTGGGTTTTATGGAAGACGTGTACGTGTATGACGCAATTCATGCCACTTTTCCATCTACCAAGAGTAGGTATTTTATCAGATGCTCTTTTCTATGTACATACATACATTATGCGTAAAGTTCACAAGAAGTTTATCCAGACCTGAACATAACTTGAATGACTCGAAACAGACATTCGTATATCAGCCGTCCACCAACATGGATGTTCCAGGTCAATAATCGCAAGGTCAGAGCCTTGTCTTGTGGACATTGACTCCATGATTTTAACGGGAATACATACCCACTTTGTCAAGAAGAAGATATGTGTTAGGGCGTCTTTGCAGACAACCGTTTTGGTAGCTAGGTAAAGTTGATATAAGATTCCTAGACAACATTCAACACCATATTCGCCAGAATGCAGCTCATGCAGCTGGAGAGGAATATGGAGCGGAATGTTGTGTTGCAATACTGTGTCAACTTTACTTTGTAAAACATAGTAAAACAACATTCAGCTGGTTATAGACACATCGTCTACATAAATGTTCCATGTATAATAGCGTGCTATTTAGGTAGTTAAAAGTTCATCCAAAAAGACACACATTTCATTCTTACTGCAAGCCTACAATGTTGGAAACATAAGATATATTTTCACATCTCGAACGAGTTTAGTGTCCTAAATACCTTCTTGAAATGGGTGTTCTTTTACCTATAACCGAAGCTAAAGGTACATTTCTACGGTCAGTTGACATACAGTTCAAGTCGTAAAGGTCCTTTAGTGAATAAGGTTCATCAAGTTAGTAATTTGTCACAGTGTCAAAGGGCATTTCGTTTGCAAGATAACTGACACTGTGCATCTATGTAAAGGTGCGTAGTTGTGGTCAGGAAACAAGGATGCAACAGATGCAACGCAAGTCGCAAACATCCAGTAGTGGGTAATAAAGGACAGTATCTTGTTCAATCATTATATCCAATGCCATCTTAGACCGTCCCCAAAATGCCTAGGTGTCAAAAATGTCCTCTAAAATTTCATTTTACGAGGAAAATACCTGACTAGTGCAAGTCGCAGAAGCCCTGGAAAGGCGATTAAAGCACGCCATGTTGTTCATTCGTAATATTCAAAGCAATCTCAAACCATCTCCAACTTGCTATGTTGTCAAAAAATGCCTTCTCAAAATGCCATTTGCTTAGTTCAAAACAGGCTTTATAGTGCCACTTATAGGGCAGACAACATACATTGCAAGTCGCAGACGTCCTGGAAAGGTGAATAAACGACAGTTTGCTGTTCATTTTTAATATTTAATGCTATCTTACATCGTCTGCATACCCAACATACCGATTAACCGTGCAAGTCGTACTACTGTGTAGAGAGGGGCTGCATGAATGCCTGCGAATACCTGTTTCAGGTTAGACAATGTGTACACAAAATATCCTGTTTGAGTGTGTTATCAGTGAATTGGCCAGATAAGTATACACGCATTGTATACATATTTCATATACCCACAAGTCATGTGATTGCACAACAGTCGTGAATTTAAACATTTTATTTCGGGGATTGAAGGCGGCTCGAGTCACTTCTGGGAACATCTTCAACTTCCAATACTTTCGACGGGAGAGAAACCCGCCAGGGGTGATGTCGAGACATCATGGGCATTAGTATATACCACGGTACCCCCATGGGGTGAGTCGCCAGCGTAAATCCGGATTACCACCACTGGGGGATTACTGTGGGAAAATGAGACAATCAGACGAGGATTTTTCTAAGTGGCGGTTCGAGCCCCATCCCGGGCACATCTGTATTCTTCCTTTACAGGGTCCGTGAAGCCAGGCTTTGCTAGGTGGGGGTTCGATTCCCACTCCGGCGCATCTTTGTTTTGTTTTTTCTTCCTCTGCGGGGTCCGTTGACCTGGGGTGGAGTCCTAGTATGTTTTCAGGATAGTATAGGGTGGAGGGCCTCCACTCTGTCTATTGACAGAGCAGTGTTAAATACACAACAACTTATGGTAGCCACTAGGGACGACGTGTTTTTTCAGCTCCGCGCGTTCCAACTTCCGACCACGCGCCAGAAGTTCTTCTTTCACGTTTTGGTCGATCTGTACGGAGTAGGATTTCTGACTGCGTGTGCGTAACGCTTGTTTGAGGTCTCGGTAGTTTTGGTCATCTCCGAAACGATCTGTTTGAACTCGGATTCCGAAACTGAGCCGTCAACCATTGCTGCGGACACATACGCGTGGATGCTGTTCAGCTTAGCATCTGCCAATATCCGGATCGCGTTATGCTTGTTCGAATTTAACACGAGTCGACGGTTAGCGTATTTCACAGCGGCGCAACACAAGCCGCATACGAGGGCGGTCGCCTCCATTGCCATGACAGCAGGCGCCGCGACCACCGTAGGGAGCAGACCCACACCCGCCACTCTCAGACTGAGAGATCCAAGCATCATAGAATCGACATTCACACCACGGCGGTGCTTTTTATATAAAGCCCGCCTTGCGTCTCTGTCTGTCTCTACTGCGTCTATATAGCGCTATTACACTGCAGGCTAGGGGCGTTGCCACCATGCGCCGGAGATGCAACCACACTCTCTGTCGGTGCTGTCGGTGCTAAGGGATCCTTATCCTCGATCGTTGGATACAGACGTACTCGATACGCCTCAGCCTGATGGAATTTTTGAAATAGATTGTTCCGACATTCATGGGGTCATTTACGTTGACTCTGACTTTCCCAGAGAGCTCTCAACGACTGGTTTTGGTTTTCCCGGCGGCGGAATTTTCACGATTATCCTGACGGCCTTATAATTGTGTTCTGCCGGCCATCTAATGTTCAAGCCGGGAATCACGAAGACGGCGCTATCAGCCACCACGCCTAAAACTAGATCTATTAGGATGATAGTCCCCGGATGAATTTTTACCACGGCCGGGAAGTCAGTGACAGCGGTAAGACACACGCTGTTCACCCCAGCCCCGCAGCTAGCGTGAAGTGACCTCCGGTTTCAATAGCCACTAGAAACATGACGTTCGGTGCATAGGTCT
Organism: Liolophura sinensis; assembly: GCF_032854445.1. Lineage (NCBI taxonomy): Eukaryota > Metazoa > Mollusca > Polyplacophora > Chitonida > Chitonidae > Liolophura > Liolophura sinensis. Next base: position 18,531,481 of record NC_088304.1, read on the forward strand.
CGAAAGCCCCGCAGCAGATGATGACCTTCACCTCCGATAGGTCACTTGGACGGATTTCGGGGACGGATTTCGGGGTCACCTGTACATCAATCAACCAACTTAGAAGGTGGTTTGCGCCACTCTCCGCTGTGGCTGAGACGTCTTGAAGGGAATCGAACGTGTTAGGTTCTGGTCGCTCATCCCCAACTGAAATCTTTTTCCGAGTATAAAAACCAGCTTCAAACTGGAAGGCGTAGACTTTGCCTTCCTGGCCCTGGAGCCCGAAGTCCAAGACGTCAGGCAAGTCGAACAATGCTAAACATGTAGAGCCAGGGCCGGCTGCGTCCACCGTTGCAATGGGGTTATGGCATGACGTGTAATGTCGCGCTGAGGTAGCTGGTATCGATAGTTAGACGGGATGCGTCTAAAAGCCCCATTCATCCCAATATGACAATATTCACCCCTTTGCCCGTCACTGGAACAGACCGAAGGAGTGTACAACCGTGACCATGACTACTAGCCGAGGATATCAGCACATTCTCCGAACTTAAACTGCTCACTTCATCCAAATGTACGTGGACCTCCCTTTGAGTTACCAGAGAAGGAAGCTTATAGCCCTCTGAAATCCCATTTATGGGGCAATCCCCGATTCCCAAGATTGCAGCATTAGTGAGGCGTGTTTACCAGCTTCAAGCACTAAGCGACCGGTGGCTTTTTTTATTCTCAGCGAGATACCTAGAGGGCGAAATCCTTACATTTTAAGTGTGCAGACATTATAGTAAACTTCCTGGACTTTAATGCGCTCGTCATCCAGTATGAAGCCAATACCGGCCTTGATGTTAGTCCACGCGGGTTATAGCGTGAGACCAAGAAGGGCAACCTTTAGACGGCCATCATGGTTGTCTAGACTGTGCGGCAGCTCGAGTGCCATGCCATATTGAACATCAGGAAAGGTAACAAACATGTTTTAACCTATACAGAACCCTGCGGCACAATGAACAGAACGGCCTTTAGCTTCAATAGAGAGGCTACATATAAGGCCGTTCCGTCACATATCATCCAAACCCACGCAGATCATCTCACACGCCCTGACATCTATGTGGGCGAGGGTAAAACCTTACAGGCCCAATTCGCAGATGTGTTCCAGAAGTACCGCTTACCGGAAGTAACCAGCAATTCCATCGTTCAGGCCTGGAATACCAGCCCAGTGCAGTTTTGGCAGAAACAGCTGAACTTTGTTGTCTGGTGCGCAACTACGGGGTGTGGGGTGTCCACTAATCACCTTCACGCTCCCGACCCCGGAATGAAGGCCCTATTCCCATTCCACGTCTACTACCAGGCCTGGCGGATTTTGACAGAGATAAAAGCCCCTCCCCCCCCCCTCCTCATCTAACCCCCGACAGAAGGCAGTTTTGAGAAAGTAGCAAGTAGCAGAGAGTCTAAGATGACCTTATAAGTGGCCCTTTGAAGCCTGTTATGAATTAAGCAAATGGCATTTTTGAGAAACCATTTTTGACACCGCAGCAAGTAGCAGACGGTCTAAGATGGAATTAAATATTAAGAATGAACAGCATGCTGTCGTTTTAATCGCCTTTCCAGTGCGTCTGCCACTTGCCTTGCATCTGTTGTGACTCCTTGTTTCCTGACCACAACTATGCACCTTTACATACATGTGCAGTCTACGTTATGTTGCAAACGAAATGCCCTTTGACACTGTGGCAAGTTGCTGATTTGATCCATATTTACTTATTTACTTATTTACCCATATTTACAGAGCCTATAGGATTTTGACGGCATGTTAACTGACCATACAAATGTACCTCTAGGGCCGGTTATAGGTAAAAGAACACCCATTATAAGAAGGTATTTTGGGCACTAAACTCGTTCGAAATGTGAAAATATATGTTATGTTTTCAGTAAGAATGAAATTTGTGTCTCTTTGAACAAACTGTTAACTACCTGAGTAGCACGCCATTATACATGTAACGTTCGTACACAAGATGTGTGTTTAACCAGCTGAATGTTGTTATACAAAGTAACGTTGGCACAAGGTTCAAACGCAACATTTAGCTCCATATTCGCAGCTGCACGAGATGCATTCTGGCAAATATGGTGTTGAATGCTGTGTTCGAATCTTGTGCCGACCTTAGAGAGCTAAATCAGAAGCTGATATCCATAAGGAAACTTTGTGATGTTACTCTGTCAACGTCTTTATGCTTTTTAAAGAACTTAAAATATTCTTGAGGACAACATTAATCCCCGTTAATCACGTTACACATGTAAATGTTTCTTTATCTGAAATGATAAAAAAACAATGACACAATGCGTTCGTACATGCCAAAGGTCTCTTTATTCTGAGCTTACAGTTACTTAAGTGGGCCCATGTGTTCCCTCTTGAAAACTTGCCACCACTATATATCGTGACGAGCGAAAGAAAATATGCATCCTAAATTAGTTCAGCTGGGAGCAACCTTTGTGTGAATTTTCACCTGAGCATGCAAGTTGAAATCACCAAATAAAATCAAAATTAGCAAATAAAAATAATCCATTACATGTTTAGATTATTTTCCTTGTCAATATACACGTCACCAAACATATAGTTCACTTCAACATTTCTCACATGCTAACATCGTAACCACACACAGTTAATTTCTGCGCTTGTCACCGCTATATATACACGTCACCACGTACATAGTTCATTTCATTTCTATATACACATAACCACACATACAGTTGACTTCAGCACGTGTCACCGCCATATATATGTAACCACAATATAGCTGACTTCAGCACGTGCCACCGCTATATACATAAATCCACACATATAGTTGACTTCAGCATGTTTGACAGCTATATACATGTAACCACACATATAGTTGACTTCAGCATTTCTCACCACAATATACATGTGACCATTCACATAGTTGCCTTTAGTACTTGTCATCGCGTTTGTATCTGACTGATGTTTCATTCTCCCCGTCTAGTTTTCTAAAAAAACAGATCTGTTCTCTTTCCTTCACTAACTTGACAGTCAGTCTTTTCGGGTATGCTGGCCTCAACATGTCAAACGTCGTTCACTGAATATTCGAATCGGCCGCACTTGGCTACGTTCGGACAAAGATAAGCTAGAGGAATGTTTGTATCAAAAAGATTTATACCATTACAGGACGATTGACAGCTTGTTCTGGGAGTATATAACAAGAACTTAACGATAAGCGATCTTGTATATAGTTAAATAATACGCATCAGTGTCATACATCTACTAGATAAAAAACAATAGCTCGTACAGAATACACCTGTATAATGCACCTGATAGTCAAAGATAAATTCCTGCAAACTGGTGCCGAATACACCCATAGAATACACCTGAGAGATAAATACACTCATATATGAGAGATAAAGACACATCTTTACAACTGCTCCCAAAAGACAAAGATACATCTGAAAAAAATGGCGCCAAATACACCCATAAATTATATCTGATAGAAGAACAAAAATCTCAAAAAGCTGGCGCAGAATACATGCATACACATATAATACACATGGCAGAAAAAGATACATGTAAAAAAAATGGTGCCGAATACACCATAAATTATATCTGATAGAAGAACAAAAATCTCAAAAGCTGGTGCAGAATACATGCATACACATGTAATATACATGGCAGAAAAAGATACATGTAAAAAAACTGGTGCCGAATACAGCCATATATTACATCTTATAGAAGAACAAAAATCTCCAAAAGCTGGTGCAGAATACATGCATACACATATAATAAACATGGCAGAAAAAGATACATGTAAAAAAAACTGGTGCCGAATACAGCCATATAATACACCTCATTTATAAAGGTACATCTCCACAAACCGATGCTGAATACACCTATATAATACACCCGATTCATAAAGATACATATCCACAAACTGGTGTCGAATATACCTATATAATACACCTGACTGATAAACATACACCTCGACAAACTGGTTCTGAATACACCGATATAATTGCCCTCATGAGTAAAGATACATGCCCACAAACTGGCGCTGGATATGCCCATATGATACACAAACTGGTGCCGAATAAATCTATATTGGACACATGATTGACACAGAAACATCTCCACAAACTGATGCCGAATACATCCATAAAATAAACCTTATATTAATATATGCACCCCCCACAAATGATACACCTGATAGATAAATAGAGATTATCGTTACTCTGTGCTGATCTGCATCGTCGTATCAGCTCACTGTCGCCGTATCGACGCAACCGCAGAGAGCAAGAGCAGATGAGACGATGCAGATCTGCACAGTGTAATGATAATCTATTTATCATATACCTTCTGTTGACACTACTTTGGGGCCTTAAAATCCAGGTATTTTTTCAGACTACTTTGCTTAGCTTATAGTGTCTGGCAGTGCACAGGTCGTCATGACGCTCACAAACTATTACGCGCACATGGATTTCATTCTAAATATAGCATATTTCAAAATAGTTGACCATCGCAGAAAAATGGACAAAAAAAAAAATAAATAAACAACAAAATAAAACAAAAGAAAGACTCGAAAAACGGTGGAAATATTATTTATACAACGTTAAGTAAGTATAGCTGGGTTTTCAAAACACAGATGCTATGTGGATGCAAGAATTGTAACGTTTATATATACATCATCTCAGATGTGACAAATGGCATTTTGAAATTGAGCATAGCAGCTGTAAAGCGAGCTAAAAAAATCTGGTCAACCACCAGTTTTAGAAGTGAAGAAGTGAATTAATTACATGTGGATGACTGAAAGTTCTTTAAATTTGCTGAAGTCTCTGTGAGTTCTTGAAACAGTTTGCTAACAAAGTTAATGGGTAGCTGATCCGTGGCAGAAAGTGAGGTGGAACGTGCAATTTGAGAAGGATGCACCCTGGAAAATACCGGCAGTTGTACATGTTCTAGTGGCATGGTTTACATTGTGTGTGAAATTCTGTGAAACAAACAGATTATTCTGAACTGCAGAACATAATGGGGTAGCTGCATCAATTTCTGTGGATGTACTGGGTTGGGGAGAAAGAGTTACGCTGGTAGCGGAAGGCTGTGTGACTGGTACATTTGAAACGATGTGGCTCATCTTTCCCCGCATACCATGATAAGCAACAGCGTAATTATTTATACTTGTAACATTTTTGTGGCCAGTGAGTGCATAATAGTCGCGGAATCTATGCCAACATGAAGGAGACGGGAACATGTTGTTTTGCGGGCACTGTGGTTTGTCAAACGGCCAGGTAAGTTAGATCGTTTTGCCATGGTTTTCATAATTGATTTTAGGGTCTGCTCTCCCATATGTTGGCATTTGTACCATACATTACTGCAAGCTTTTTTTGTAATTAATGCCGAGGTAAAATGGATTGTCGTCTGTGCACATTTTTGGTGGCCTCTGGTCCTTGTAGACTTTGTACGCCTCTACCGAGCAGTCAGTCTTATCAACGACCGCAAATTGTTTCGGCTGGAAGGGGCGGACATGCATGTTTGAGTTTTGACCACTCCTAGTTTTTTTCGCGCTCATTGTACTCCAGGTATTCTGTCCCCTGTTCATCACATTTTAAAGTCACGTCTCCCCATCTGAGTTTATGATTTTCTTCTCCACGAAGGCCAAAATGAAGGGAATTCTTCAGCTATATTTTGTTGACAAGTACGCGCGAACTATGGTTCCCTATTTCTTTATTTTCCCTCAGAATACATTCCTCATTTTCTGTCAGCGGCTCAGCTTTGGCCTGTTCCCTTTGCCTTTCTGTTTGAGCTCCTTGCTTTTTTAAAGTAAGGATGTCACGTGAAATTCTTTGTTAAAAAGCAAGTTATATGCATAGTTATGCTCACGTAGATAGCGTTCTATGGCCCTGTGGTACTCGCAACCGTCGTGTTTTCTCAGGGAAAGAAGGAACGATCGAACGTAATTGTTCCACTGGACGTGTGGTATGTCCTCAATTTCCAGATCATCTTCGCGAGGAAAGGTTCGCAGGAATCTAGAAAATGGATGGAACTGTGCTATACTGTTAGTGTTACCAGTGCAAATTCTGACTACGCTTTCCGTCTTCCGGACAGTGTTTTTGTTCCTCATTGACACGAAAAACTCTGATTTCTCCCTCTCGCCGCATTCAACGAAAGTTGGCTTCCTGTTCGAAAATGACGCCCGTTTTAGGTGGTTTTCATGGGCATTGGTCACCAAAATTTCCTGTTCGAAAGCATTTACTCTAGTAAGAAAATCACCGTCATAGTCGGATATCTGTTCACTGTCCCTGTCCGACCAAAATCCGAGGTCAAAATTTGGCATGTCTGAGTCACTGCTATTCTCAGCCTCCATAATGGCGTGGTTTTTGCACTGGTAACACTAACAGTATAGCACAGTTCCAAAGGTAAACAGTTTAACAATTCGGAAATCCAGAAATAATAAAGGAGCAACAACAAACTTTTGAAAGCAGAACGAATAGGAACAGGCGCATTTAAATATTTACAGGAGAAAAGTCTTGAGCTAGAAATCTAGACTGAATTGACATCAACAGCTATCAGCGTTGCGGAATGTAATTTGACGCCAAAAATCACGAAGCGGATGACACAAAAAAAGACGAAAATATTTGAATATAACCTTTTTGCTCATAATGTGGCATGTAGACAGTATAGAAAAATTTTATTAGTTTTTCTGGGTCTTAATTTTAGGGAGAATAAACCGCATGTTCGTGTAAGTAGGTCAGCTCTGCATGAAAATCCCCGTCAAGGACCATAGGGCTTTCCCTGGGAAAGGTCACTCGGTGCGAAAGTAATTACGTGCGTGCAAAATGTTCAGAGGATGGTGATACGAAAAAATATCAGGGGGCTCTGTATCAGCCGGGTAACACGCATAGGTATATCTGGTCTGAATTGACATAATACACCTCCACACACTGTAGCCGAATACACCCATATGATACACGTGATAGATAAAAATACATCTCAACACTGGTGCCAAATACATCTATATAATACACATGATTGATAAAGAAACATCTCCATAAACTGAATACATCCAAATGATACACGTAATAGATAAAAACACATCTCCACACTTGTGCCGAATACACCCATTGAACGTTATGATTGTAACTCCACTTGTTGTCCTTGACAATGTGATGAGACAATTCAGTTCACTTCTGACGACGAAAATACTTCCTCTCTCTGTAGCCTTCTTTGGGAGCAAATTTTTAAAAGGACAGTTATATAAGTTTTTTTATGCACTGAAACCTCTAACCAAAGTGTCATCCAGATCTGGTGTGCCAAGAGCTTCTACTCAAAACCATATCAGACCAAACTATGGTATTAAGTTATTCTCAAAATTAATTTGCTGTACTTCACTATATTCGCAATGATTTTCATATTCGAAAAAGAAACATTTTTCACCACAACCTAAACCACGTTAACATGACGTTTCTTTTACGCGCTCCATCCTGGTGTTTAACGTATTCTATACAGCTTTTAAGGGCGCTCTTCAAAAAAGAACACAAGATTTTTGTTTTTGCACACCGGGTATCTCTCCTCAATGATTTTTTTCCCGAAATCAAACGTGTACATCTTTGTGCCTATAAACAATCCAAAATATTCTCCATTTAAATGGATACCGCTGGAAGCCGAAAACCAAAAGGGTTGGTAAAGAGAACAAAATTCAAAGTTTTTAACTCCTTCGCAGTGGTAATACTCATCACCAAAGTACCGAAACATATCTTTAATACTGGAACTTTTCTCGTTAATCATGTAGGTTGACTTGACAACTCCACGGTTAAAGACAACCACGTAAATGTTATTACTATTCACTATTAATCTGATATAATCACCTTCCTTTATGCCTAGTGGGAAGACTTGATTCCAACGTACAGGAAAAATGTTTTTATCACAGGTCGTAAACTTGTCGTGATCTTTGTCCACAGCTTTGTAACAAAACATCAAAGTTTCTGAAAACATAAGAAGAACGCGTGTTAGGAATTCGCTCGGCAAGGTCGTGCCCCCTTTAAGGTTACGCCTATTTTCCGTATTCTTACATGTACATACAGATTGAAACACAAACGTGTGGATGTGTATTAAATAGTGCATGATTTAAAATTTGTGACAGTCTGCATGAATACTTACATTCTTAATAAGTGTGTACAACAACAACGGCACTCCAACGTATCTGCTTCCATTTTCCTGTCTCTATAGAGTATTTCTTTATTTGTTATTTTGGGTACTATTTTTACACATGTTATCATGTTGTACAGTACTTCGTCATGGTAGTTACGTGCAGTGGCCGCAATAAACCACCGCCTTGCGCTCGGTATTAGACAAACCTCCTGAATAAACGCTTCCAAGTGCTATGCTGGCTTCCCCTCCGGCCGTACGTGGGAAGATCTTTCAGCAACCTGCGGATGGTTGTGGGTTTTCCCCGGGCTCAGCCCGGTTTCCTCCTACCATAAGGCTGGCCGCCATCGTATAAGTGAAATATTCTTGAGTACGGCGTAAAACACCAATCAAATAAATACATTAATTAATCTTAGCGTATCCAGAATAAAGTTTTGTATCCAAATCACACATACCAAAACAACGAGAGTTATCATCTTTGGATAACAGAAATGCTCATTCCTGACGTTAAGTCATCCATTAACACGTGACTCCCAAACTGGGTTTATCGTCCTTAAAACAAAATACCTATGACTCGCTTATAATATACACGTAGGCGTCAAAACATTCAAATTTTCTCGCGCTTTTGGAAAAACAGCTCAGCAATAAAGAAATAAGAAATACAGTATTATACTCACCATGTCTGATCAAAAAGATATCACCAAAAGGATGTATTTTTTCAAAGAAAAGCAGGCTATCTAAGCGCTGGTTAAAGCCAACAAATACTTCTTCAAGGGATCCAATTAGGCGAGGTTTGGGGGACGCAGACGTTAACCGATACACGCCTCTGTTGTCGTCAATGAGGAGCACAATTTCCAAGTCTTTTTTCATCGCTTTTGCACTAGCAGTCACTCTAAGCGCTTCACATTCCTGTAGTAAGAAAGATATGTAAACCCGTTGTGATCTTTTGAAACAATTGTTTACAAAACATATTTTTATCTCTTAGCTTTCAATAGTGAGAAAAGATAAAATCTCCGTCAACATTCCAGGATGATTATTCGACGTTATTTTCAAATGACGTGGAAGAAATACGAGTCTTATGGTTCTTGTGTACTACGGGAAACTCAAAGTAAGCCACGTCGACTTTTCTATTGTCTGTACGTTAAACAGTAACTAAACAGTGTTCAGTTTCCCCCTTGGTTATAAAGTTCATCAAAAGATGCTGTTTTGTTATGAATCAAGGTATTGCAAGAAAGTTATCAACGTAGGCTTAGAGGGGATACACAATGATGAGACCACCTGAAGAAACTACTGGATGACATTGAGTCAAGTAACCTCTGTAGTGGTCAATACTAATCAACAAATGGAGTTTTGGAAAGTTGTGTAAGTCATTCCGGCCATTACATTCAAGTAATGGCTGGAACTTTGTCCACACCTGCATGCTGTGTCCATGTAAATAGTTTTAACCTTGGGTGCTTTGTTAATACCACAGTTTGCATTAAAATTTGACCGAAAGAACTCAAGAATTGTTCAATGATATTACCTCCTCAAAAAGCTGACCCGTAGGATGGGGGACGATGCTGGCTACCTTACGAGGCTGATGGTCAAACAACTCACAGCGGATTTGGTTTCCTTCAGGTTTCACATTAAACGACTGACACTGGTCATCTCCGAGTTCGTCACAAATCAGCCCGCAGTGACCATTACTGACCACGAGGCTGGTCAGAACCGAGTTGCTACTGTCATAGACGTTTCCTAGCTCAATAGTTGGACTTTTTCTAAAAACGCTCACAGCATCTGCTGTCGTGGCCATCAAAGACATCAACAACAACACAGCTAAAAACGACAGATGATCACCAGTAGTTGACTCCAGCATCATCTGTGGGGAAATAACAAACAGACTAAATTTAATTATTTCATTGATTTAAACATCGACTTATACAAAGTATCTGTTCGAATATCTTCTAAAGAATTTCTAACCTGCACAAGATGTACCCATTATCAGTTTACATGTGTCAGCCCGTGTAGTCTAGGGTTGCAATGCGGACAAGTATCAGTTTTACTCGTGTTCAGATGAACAGCATTTTTACATGGGTATCTTTTGACTGATATGAATGACCATTTCACACCATTCCACAAGATTCAACCTTACAAAGTATCAGAACTTCATCGGATACCATTGCTAACTTTAATGAGAATAACATTTTGTCAGAACTTCTTTTGTCTGATATAACTGACCATTTACCCGTTAATAATTTACACATGGTTCAATGTTATAAAACAGCAGATTCTCATCAGATACCAACTTTCATGAGAATCATATTTTGTGATTGCTTCTTTCGAACATGTGTGATGCTTTTGAGCATGTGTCTAATACAAACTCACTACGCATTTATTAACACCTATACATTTGTGATTTGACGGTTGGTATAATTAGAATATCTATTTCGTCTCCTTCATGAAACAGTACTTCATAGAAAATGAAAAAAAATCTGCTAAAAGACACTAAAAATTAAAGTCGAAAAAGTTGAAGTTGGAATCTCCCTCTGACCCCTGCAAACGGGCGTATCACACGTTGGGAAGTTCGCCAATAACTGGCCAAAGGCTTACTATTTATTGGTTCTTTCACTACAGACACCAGTTTCCATTCACAGTGCTGACAAGATATGATAACAGATAACAAGAAGATAAGGTTTGTAACAGTATAATGAAATAGAATGAAAGATAAAAAAAACTAATATTTAAATTAAAAGGAATAAGTAAATAAATTAAAAATAATAGAAAATAGCAGGTTCTATGTAAATATTTATGTAATGGAATAAACCGTAAAAAAAGAAATAAAGAAGTTTAAAAAAACAGGGAATATAATATAATTTAATGATATATTGACAGCCGAAAGACGAAATAAAGATAATCAAACCGGAAGTCGGCTGAATATTTCAGAAAGACTGAACGATTTCCAGCACGCATGAAACTGACCGTCGTCATTTAAAAATTGTTGAGTATGGCGTTTGACAACAATTAAATAAATAAATAAAACATATTAAATTAACATATCTCAAGTATTGTTTTATTTACACGGTGATGATACGACTCAAACCGTGCAAACGGGCGTCCTTGACAGTTTAATGTCACCAAGTGCTCGTACACATAATATACGCCCCTAAGATCAATGAAATTGTGAAAATCTAGAAACTCCATGTCCAAAGCCGGGATTGAACCCTCGCTATGTGTCACGTACCTTACTCTCTGAGTAAAAGCCCGATTGTCAATTTGTTTTTGAAGTTTGAGCTATTTTACAAACATCAATACAGAAGACCAGTGGCCTGTTTTACTAAACAGTCACAAATTCCGCCTGAAAAACTCCAGTGACAACATAAAGCGATGAGATACGTCCTCCTGGTAAATACGCTTGAGGCAACATTGCGACAGTTTTTGTACCACGGGCTACGGATGTTTAAGTGTTAATCTAGCCGGTCACACCATTCAATTTCGATGTCATCTAGTCACCTTCAGACAGGGATTCATTACCTTTAGGAAGAAATCGACTTTCCTTCAGAAATTTCTCGTCTTGTCCCCTCACACAAAATCTTTCTAATGTGACCCCTTTACTCCTGTTTTTCATATTTATTCTGACGACGAGGTCTCCTGCAGTTAAAATGATAAAATATTTAGGGAATCGTCGTATTGTCTTTACCTTCTTCTGACAATGCCTCGGTCTTTAGATACTGGGTATAATTTCAATCTACCTGATAAATATTAAAAATAAACATTTTTGCTTTATTGTGTTTGGTTTACTGGCTTGTCCATCTATAGGTCATACAAGCTTTCTTTTGGTAGGCCTTGTCGCTGTTTCCATTGTTTTCATTGTTTGGCATCTTTATACACACATCCGAACAGGATACGTCCTCCATATTTATTTTATGCTATTCTTTGATCCGTACTGGTCAGTGGAAAACATGTTTTCGTGTAAAAACTCTTTGAACACTTTAGACTACCGTACAATCAGAGATTTTCAGAGTGATAAATGTGTTCGCTGTTACATTCAGTCGGCATTACAGACAGCTGAAACAAAATGTTGTCGCTGCTTGTGTTTATTATATTAGGTTAGACATTTCTACGTTCTCGATGGAATGTTTTGCCGGTATTTAGGTGTTTTCTGCATACATCTCTATCTGCTGTCTATCTGCATGTCTCTCAGCAACTGTACAGCAAAAATGTACTTTACAGCCCCTCCTGGGCCAAAATACATGTCATTGGGGGCCTCCGTGAGCGAGGTGGTAAATACAAGCGTGGCGCAATGACCCAAGAACCTCTCACCAATGCAGTCGCTGTGAGTTCAAGTGCAACTTTCCACCCTCACCATGATCCCCCCCCACCATGATTCTGTCCCCACCAGGATTCCAAACTCACCATTATACCACCCCCACCACCCTCACCACCCCCACCACGATTCCACCCCCCACCATGATTCCACCCTCACCATGATTCCACCCTCACCATGATTCCACCCTCACCATGATTCCACCCTCACCATGATTCCAACCTCACCATGATTCCACCCTCACCATTATTCCACGCCTACCATGATTCCACACCCAACATAATTTCACCCTCACCATGATTCCACCCTCACCATGATTCCACCCCACCATGATTCCACACTTACCATAATTCCACCCTTGCCATGATTCTACCCCCACCATGATTCCACACTTACCATGATTCCACCCCCACCATGATCCCGCCCTCACCATTATTCCACGCCTACCATGATTCCACACCCAACATAATTTCACCCTCACCATGATTCCACCCTCACCATGATTCCACCCCACCATGATTTCACCATCACCATAATTCTACCCCCACTATGATTCCACCCTTACCATGATTCCACCCTCACAATGATTCCACCCTCACCATGATTCCACCCTCACCATGATTCCCCCCCACCATGATTCCCCTCACCATGATTCCACCCTCACGATAATTCCATGCTCACCATGATTCCATCCTCACCTGATTTCCCCCCCCCACCATGACTCTACCCTCACCATGATTCCCCGTACCATGATCCCACCTTCACCATAATTCCATGCTCACCATGATTCCACCCTCACCATGATTCCCCCTACCATGATTCCACTCTCACCATAATTCTACCCCCACCATGATTCTACCCTCACCATGATTCCATGCTCACCATAATTCCACCCTCAACATGATTTCCACTTCCGCGATTCCACCCTTACCATGATTCCATGCTCACCATGATTCCACCCCCACCATGATTCCACACTTACCACGATTCTACCCCCACCATGATTCCACCCCCACCATAATTCCACCCCCACTATGATTCCATGCTCACCACGATTCCACACCACCATGATTCCATGCTCACCATAATTCCACCCCCACCATGATTCCACCCTTACCGCGATTTCACACTTAACATGATTGTACCCCCACCATAATTCCACCCCCACCATAATTTTACTCCCACTATGATTTCATGCTCACCATGATTCCACCCTCACCACGATTCCACCCCCACCATGATTCCATGCTCACCATAATTCCACCCTCACCATGATTCCCCCTACCACGATTCCAACCTCACCATGTTTCTACCCCCACCATTATTCTACCCCCACCATGATTCCATGCTCACCACGATTCCACCTCCACCATGTTTCCATGCTCACCATAATTCCACCCTCACCATGATTCCCCCTACCACGATTCCAACCTCACCGTGTTTCTACCCCCACCATTATTCTACCCCTACCATGATTCCACCCTCACCATGATTTCACCCTTACCATGATTCCACCCTCACCATAATTTTACCCCCACCATGATTATACACTTACCATGACTCCACCCTCACCATGATTCCACCACCACCACGACTCCATCCCCACTATGATTCCCCCCTCACCAAGATTCCATTCTCGCCATTATTCCACCCCCACCATAACTCTACCCCCACTATGATTCCACCCCCACCATGATTCCACCCACACCATGATCCCGCCCTCACCATAATTCCACCCTCACCATGATTCTACACCCCCCCCCCCCATGATTCCACCCCATCATGATTCCACCTCTACCATGATTCCACACCCACCGTAATTCTACCCCCACCATGATTCCACCCTCACGATGATTCCACCCCCACCATGATTCCACCCGTACCATAATTCTACCCCCACCACGATTCCACCCCCACCATGATTCCACCCGTACCATAATTCTACCCCCACCACGATTCCACCCTTACCATGATTCCACCACCACCATGAATCCACGCTCACCATGATTCCACCCTCACCATGAGTCCACCAACACCATGTTTCCACACCCACCGTAATTCTACCCCCACCATGATTCCACCCTCACCATAATTCCACCCTCACAATAATTCTACCCCCACTATGATTCCATGCTCACCATGATTCCACCCTTACCATGATTTCCCCCCTACCACGATTCCATGCTCACCATAATTCCACCCCCACCATGATTCCCCCCTACCACGATTCCACCCCCACCATGTTTCTACCCCAACCATTATTCTACCCCCACCATGATTCCACCCTCACCATGATTCCACCCCCACCATGATTCCACCCCCAATACAATCATTTTACAATAGTCCGCAAACCAACATTTGAGCTTTGTGTAGTGCCTGAACAATGGTCCGTTTTCTTCTTGAAAAGCGGTCAGGACGCGCCTGCAGCCATATAAGATCCCAGGACCTCTGGACCTTTACTTGTTAGACTGGGATAATCGACACCATCTGGATACAGTCGCCTTTATGCTAAGCTTTCCTAGACAACTGAGGTCCCGTTCACCTGATTAACTAAACAGTCGATTAAATGTCTGATTTATTTCGGCAAAGGAGGAATGTTTTAGCCGACGGTTATTTGTGCGTCTGTCTGCCTGTCTATATGTCCGTCAGCAAGTTTGGGAAAAACTTAAAGAAAGATTTGACTGACACTTTTGGCACAGCTCGGCTTTTGGATCAAGAATCTGTCCATTAAGTTTTGTTGGATAATGCTCCAGGATCTTCTTCGCCATTGCAAGACACGTCAGAAATGCGGAGTATTCTCTCTTGGTATCTTGTGGAGGATTTAACTAACACTCGGGAACCTATTCATCAAAGCCATGCGTGTCAAAATTTAAAAACCTCTTTACAATGCTTAGTTTTGGAAACTAGAAGTTCAAAATTTGAACACATTTTTCTTACGATAACAATGATGAGGTGGACACAGGATTAATTTCCAAAGCCCAAAATATAAGTTTATTTATTTATTTATTTATTTGATTTGTGTTTAACGCCGTACTCAAGAATATTTCACTTATACGACGGCGGCCAGCATTATGGTGGGGGGGAAACCGGGTAGAGCCCGGGGGGAACCCGCGACCATCCGCAGGTTGCTGACCTCAAAATATAAGCTTTAAGATCGTATTTTAAATTTAAAATAAAGCAGACGTAAAGCCGAAATGGATTGGATTAATGGGAACCTGCACATACTAAAACTGCGCTGTGTTCAGATTTTACCTTGATCCCAGCGATTCAGAAGCTGTTACATGCATAACAAACATAGCGTCAAATGTTTCCCACGCTATTATGACCCAATACAATTAATGATTAATATTTTTTCTTATGTTCTTAATTATTGCTAAACGACATATTGCCGACAGTTCTTTGGTGGTTTGTGTTATACGTCACTTTTGGGAATTGGCCTTGCGATTATTTACCTTAGTGACATG
This sequence comes from Liolophura sinensis, assembly GCF_032854445.1. Lineage (NCBI taxonomy): Eukaryota > Metazoa > Mollusca > Polyplacophora > Chitonida > Chitonidae > Liolophura > Liolophura sinensis. Next base: position 18,547,358 of record NC_088304.1, read on the forward strand.
CCAAAAAGTTTTCACTTACACGATGGCGATCAGCTTTATTTTATAATCAGGCAGATTCATGAATATCTGTGTTCGTGGCTTTTTCCCCCGTTTTGTCATGAGTATCTTTGTTCGTGGCTTTTTCCCCCGTTTTGTCATGAGTATCTGTGTTCGTGGCTTTTTCCCCCGTTTTGGGGTGGTGGCGTGGACGACGGTGCTGACCAATGACTGGACCAATCACCTCCCAAGCGCTCCAAAATCTGACCAATCACCCACCTGGCACCCAAAGCGTCTTTTTTTGCACAATTTGTGCCGTACTTTATACTTTAAATATATTCTTAGGTCTTTGGTCGTTTGTGTTATACGTCGTTTTTGGAATTGGCCTTGCGATTATTAACCGGGAGTATCCTCATTGGTTGGCTGGTACGCCTATACCCCTAAGCCTACGAATGTCTATTTTGATGCATAGATATCCTCACCGACAGACAATTGCCAAGACTGTCACTAGAAATTTCTGTCGTGTGTGGGATTGGAAAGTCTACCAGCGTCCTCAACACAAACAAGTGACATTTTTTCCCCATCAGACTTCGCACGGCTAACATATGAGTTCCAATCAAATTCAAAATCGTTTCTCAGACGATCGGCACTTATATGCAATGTCCACTCTCCGTTACTTTGTCGCTACATACCGATATATGTTACTTGAGCTCTTAACAATGTACGGGATCATTATATATCGAACGGAGACATGGTGCATTGGTTTCAATTCCTTGTCCTGGTGCCATGCAGTGTTTCCGTCAAAAACAAAACAGTGTTAAAACACATGTAGTTAATCTTTGTGGAATTGACATCATAGAGGGCGCTGTTTGTAGTGAATGTTTTGTGCACAGTACAGCTTATTATATACACAAACTTGTACATAATGTATACTGTACACCCATACAGTTCTACAGGCATATTCAGTGGTAATAAAATGTGAAGCAGTATGTAGGTATAAATCCAGGAGCCTGTATGAATTTTATAATCTCAAGTGCGACCTCTGTCTATGTAACCTCTACGAAGTCAGCATGAAAATTATATAACAATACACCTATCATCAGCTGATCATCTACATTAGCTAATGATGACTTCACAACATCGACCGTGTTCCCAATCTGTAGGTTACAAGCGTGGAAGTTTAAACTGTACATTGTACTATATATGCTCGGCGTATGCTTGTACAATAGTCCCTAGTAGTAGGTAAGTATTAGGTATTAGGCTTGAATTTAAATTTTAAATTGTTGAGCAGAAAAACATGCTTGTTGTTATAACACGAAGACACGATCAGTTTGCCGCAAATAAGTTCGCAACAAATGGTTCATGAACACCATAAGGTCAAGGCCTTCCAGCAGAGCTCCTTTATCGTTATGCTCTGAGTGTTCCCAGCAGCAGTTGACATTTGACGCGGGGGAGTGGGGTATATAATTCGACGGTTTCCGGAAGTAGACGTACAGATGAAGAAACCAGAGTGCCAATGGTAAACCACCGACCATTTGGAAGTTACTGAGGAACTATGAGATACAGATATGTGAACCACATTGGTGGAAGACATGTATTCTTCAAAGGAGACTGCAGAAACGGCCATATCAGGGTTGTACAAATTCCCTGTCCAAGGCAGGGTTTGAACCTCTTGTGTCCTAGCGATTATTGGCATTCCTTGCCTCTCTGTACTACTATTCCTCATGGAAATTTATTTAATAATGTTGGACCAATAATTGTTTCGGTGTATGCGAAAATCGGACACTCCTGGGTTACAGGGAAATACAACAACAGCGCAAATGTAATAATATAGTTTCTCTCCTAAAGTTTAGAAAACGTATCTTTTTGTTTTTGTGATTTTATAGAACAGAGGTATCATCAAGACATGCGGCTCGGGTGACATTTATGGATAAAAACAACTTTCATGTGGAACCGTGACCTGCAAATTCCCACGATTTAGCTGCTATTGACAACGTTTGAGAGGACATGAACCGACACTCGAAGCGACGTCAGCCCCAAAAGGTTGACGCAATGGACAGAGACGTAACCAGCGCGGATTTGGGCGGAGTTTACACAAGCATTCTTTGCTCGTCTGGTGACTTCAGTGAGACGGAGATGATCATAAATTATCGACGTTCGTGGTGGACACACCCGTTACCTGACTAGTGCAAGTAACAGACGTGTCTGCATTTTTGACAAAACATTTTTGACGCCGTAGCAAGTAGCAGACGTTCTAAGATGGCATTAAATAAAAAGAATGAACAACATTTTGTCGATTAATCGCCTTTTCGGGGCGTCTGCTACTTGCACTCTATGTTTTCTTGACCCTGTAAGTGGCCCTATAAAGTATGTTTTGAACTAAGCAAATGGCATTTTTAAGAAAGCATTTTTGACACCGTAACAAGTAGCAGACGGTCTAAGATGGCATTAAATATTAAGAATAAAGAACATACTGTCGATTAATTGCCTTTCTAGGGCGTCTGCGACTTGAACTGTATGTTTCTTGGCCCTATAAGTGGCCCTATAAAGTATGTTTTGAACTAAGCAAATGGCATTTTTAAGAAAGCATTTTTGACACCGTAACAAGTAGCAGACGGTCTAAGATGGCATTAAATATTAAGAATAAAGAACATACTGTCGATTAATTGCCTTTCTAGGGCGTCTGCGACTTGAACTGTATGTTTCTTGGCCCTATAAGTGGCCCTATAAAGCGTGTTTTGAAGTAAGCAAATGGCTGTTTTGAAAAGGCATTTTTGATACCGTAGCAAGTACCAGACGGTTTAAGATGGCATTAAATAAGAAGAATGAACAACATTCTGTCGATTAATCACCTTTTCAGTTCGTCTGCAGCTTGCACTGAGTGTGTGTGTTTTTTTTTACCCTGTAAGTGGCCATATAAAGCCTGTTTTGAACTAATCGAATGGCATTTTTAAGAAAGCATTTTTGACACCGTAACAAGTAGCACACGGTCTAAGATGGCATTAAATATTACAAATGAACAACATACTGTCGATTAATTACCTTTTCAGTGCGTCTGCGACTTGCACTAGTCAGGCATCTTTCTCGTGAAATGAATTTTTAGAGGACATTTTGTATGAGCACGGTCTAAGATGGCACTGAATATAAAGATTAAACAAGACACTGTCCTTAATTACCCATTACTGGGCGTCTGCGATTTGCCTTGCATCTGTTGTGACTGCTGGTTTCCTGAGCACAACTACGCACCTTTACATACGTACACAGTTTCAGTTATGTTGCAAACGAAATGCCCTTTGACACTGTGACAAGTTGCTGACTTGATGAATATTCACTAAAGGACCTTTAGGACTTGAACTGTATGAACTGTATGAACTGGATGAAGTGTATGACCGTAGAAATGTACCTCTAGGGCCGGTCATAGTTTAAAGAACACCCATTTCAAGAAGGTATTTTTTGGACACTAAAATCGTTCGAAATGTGAAACTATAGTTTATGTTTCCAACATTGTAGACTTGCAGTAATAATAGAATTTGTGTCTTTTTGGGTGAATTTTTAACTACATAAATAGCACTCTTTCACACGTGTAGCATTTATGTACAATATATACCTATAACCAGCTAAATGGTGTTTTACAAAGTAAAGTTGACACAGTATTGCAACACAACATTCTGCTCCATATTCGCAGCTGCACGAGCTGCATTCTGGCGAATCTTGTGCCAACTTTACCGAGCTCGTTTTGGTACATGTATGAACATGATACTCTTCGCTTTAGGAGACGACTTGTGTCACGCTTGCCCTATATTTACATTCTCTGATAAAGAGAGAATCTGTAAACTTACGTGTTGGTACCAGTGTGTAGTGCGTCTGATATTCTGTCACCACAAAACCCCTTCACGGCGCATTTGTATGTTCCCTCCAAGCCAACTGGCCCCTGACCAACGAGATCACATTTAAACCCAAGCACCTCTCGCTGGTTTGTCGGATGCCTGCCAACTTTATTCCGGGGCACTTAGGTTTCCTGACTGTCGTCGTATATTTACGCAGAATATTGCGACTAAAGAATATCATTGTGACAGTAGTACATTATTGTAAATGCAATATTTCCTTGTCACTACAGTATATCTTTGTGACAGCAGTATGTCACTTTGACAACCGTATATCATTGTGACTGCAATATATCACTGTGACAGCAGTATATAATTGTGATAGCAGTATATCATTGTGACAACCGTATATCATTGTGACAGCAGTATATCATTGTGACAGCAGTGTATCAATGTCACTGCAATATATCCTTGTGACAGCAGTATGTAATTGTGACAGCAATATATCATTGTGACTGCAGTATATCATTGTGGCAGCAGTATATCTTTGTGATAGAAGTATACCCTTGTTACTTCAGTATATGATTGTGACTGCAGAATATGATTGTGACAACAGAATATCATACTGACAGCAGTATCTCACTTTGACTATAGAATATCGCTGTGATATCATTGTTACTGCAGTATATCACTCTGACAGCAGTATATCATTGTGACAGCAGAATATCACTGTGACAGCATTATATCATTGTGACTAGTATATCACTGTAAATTCAGTATATCATTATGACAGCAATATATTATTGTGACAGCAATGTATCCTTGTGACTCCAGTATATCGTGTGACAGCAGTATATCATTGTAAAAGAAGTGTAACATTGTCATTGCAATATATCTCTGTGAATGCAGTATATCACTGTGACAGCAGTATATCACTGTGACAGCATTATATCACTGTGACAGCAGTGTATCACCGTGAGGGCAGTATATCACGGCTACAGCAGCATATCATTGTGACAGCAGTATATCACTGTGACAGCAGTGTATCACCGTGAGGGCAGTATACCACGGCTACAGCAGTATATCATTGTGACAGCAGTATATCATTGTGACAGCTGTACATCGTTGTGGCAGTGGTATACCATGGTGACAACAGTATATCATTGTTATAACAGTAGGTCCTTGTGACTGCTGTACGTCGCTGTGACAGTGGTATACCATGGTGACAACAGTATATCATTGTGATAACAGTAGGTCCTTGTGACTGTTGTACGTCGCTGTGACAGTGGTATACCATGGTGACAACAGTATATCATTGTTATAACAGTAGGTCCTTGTGACTGTTGTACGTCGCTGTGACAGTGGTATACCATGGTGACAACAGTATATCATTGTTATAACAGTAGGTCCTTGTGACTGCTGTACGTCGCTGTGACAGTGGTATACCATGGTGACAACAGTATATCATTGTTATAACAGTAGGTCCTTGTGACTGTTGTACGTCGCTGTGACAGTGGTATACCATGGTGACAACAGTATATCATTGTGATAACAGTATGTCCTTGTGACTGTTGTGCGTCGCTGTGACAGTGGTATACCATGGTGACAACAGTATATCATTGTTATAACAGTAGATCCTTATGACTGCTGTACCTTGTTGTGACAGTGGTATACCATGGTGACAGCAGTCCCCTTTATCTTTCTGTGACAGCAGTGCCAGTATTGTAGCTTCTCAAACAGTCTCTCCGGCCGTACGTGGGAAGGTCTGGCAGCAAACTGCGGATGGTCGTGGGTTTCCCCCGGGCTGTGCCCGGTTTTCTCCCACCATAATGCTGGCCGCCGTCGTATAAGTGAAATATTCTTGAGTACGGCGTAAAACACCAGTCAAATAAATCGAATAAATAAATCAAACAGCAGTGACGTTTCTAGCACGGACCTACTCATATACATCTACTTTCTTCACCATCGACTGAAACACAAATTCAGGAAATGCAACATCAAGCTAGATGGCAACAATAGTTTTTATTTTACGACAATATTTCTCCAAGTGCAATAAAGCACAGTCCACGAAGTCAAGGTGATATGTAAGATAAAATAAAAATGCAAAGTAACGCAAGTTCATAAAGCGTCCAGAGTATCACATAGGAGTGTAAGTATGACAGGCTTTTTTTTGGTAATATTATTTTTTTTTAGGTAATGCTTAAAGAAAACAAATCATTTAAGGGGAAAAAAGGCCGTATGAAAAGATTTAATAAAAACAATTAAGCAGCTGTTACACTCACAAAACTGAAAAAGAAAGATTATCAGACCACAGATTTTTGAAAGACATATAACCGTTCATGTTAGACATATACGCAATGAAACGTCGACATAATAACCACATATCCATTAAACTTTGTTACTTGAGTGCAGTAGCTGGTGATATTTTGCACCATATGTAGGCAACACTCACGGAATGCATCACTCAAAAGGCATTTAAATATACATGTACGGCATTCACGTAAGTTTACAGCATATCTAATGCACAAAATTATTTAAATTATTAGAGGGTGTTGTGATATACAATGGGAGTAAGCCTTGCAAAGTTTTGTTCAAGACTCCTAGATTAAAACAATATAAAGCCACAATATTCATAAACACAGCAGACAATTTGAAAAGCACTTCAGGCCTCGAAATCAGATACCTACATCTGCTTTATTTCACTTTTAACATTTTATCGTGATGGTTGTGTACCAATGCGGTGCTGCTCTACCACAGAACAATGAACCAGACTATGACCTCAAACAGATTTGCAGAAACGTGACATTATGAAAATTGATGCAACACAGTGGCAGTGTTTATTTACAACGCCCTTAAAGCACACTTCCCAAAAATGTGAAAATCGCTTGCCAGTGCTGTCTATAATAGCTCAGAATCTGCTTGAATGTCATTTACTCGGTTTCTTGAATTTGTCCTCAGCTATAATGGGTATCCACGCCGATTTGGTGATCACGCCAGCATTTTTGGAGGCCTCGCTGACAAAACTTGACACACTAGACGAGCGTTTCCCTTTCGAGAGAAAATGCCTTCGAACCAAAATACCTGCGGCTATCACCAAACAGCAGATGGCTACAGACACTCCGACCAGGAGTCCTGTGTTGTCGCTGTTTTCAGGGTGAACATCCAGCAGTTGAGAATCTGTGGTAAAAACAATATCAAAACGACAAAACAAAACTGAAAAATTTGGATTTTGTGACATTCTCCTTTAAGAAGAACACTAGCTATATAATTAGCCTGAAAATGTACAAAAACAGACATATCAAAGTGTTGCTTGCGCTTTACGTGCCTGTTAAGCTGAAAAAAAGGTTATTAAAATAAACATTTCTATTGTTATGTAAACAACTGCCTTCAGCTTTTAAATTTAGCTTTCCACTGTTTACATATGCTGAGTTCAGGGCCTGCTGTCTTCCCCTGCCTTAGAATGTTCCAGAATACGTTCAGTTCGGGGCCTGTTTGCTTACAAAAAGTGTTCAGGAATTTTCTTATTCTAGAAAATTCCACCAGTCTACATAAGACCTATGAAACAGGTCAAAGGAGGAGAAAGTAGAATTATTGAGAGTTTTGGATGCTTTCGCTGTGTGTTACTTTAGTAGGCCATTTGTGCTGAATTTTGGTGTCTTTATAGCCTCTGGCTTTGTTATATCATATCTCCACCGAGCGCTTGTTCAGTCTGAACTTAATTTGTATATTTAATTTGTGCTTATTACAGTGCTTATTAGTACACGGACCCTGTCTGTGGATTTGTGTGTATATTTCGTCATACACTCAGTTATACGGTGGATTTTCCCTCTTATGAATATTGCCTCTGTGCATTTATGCCTGTGTGGTATATATTGTGGAATATATGCGTCCGTTTGGACTTGACACCATTGTACATGTAAGTACTTTAGTATTTGTACAGATATTGCTATCCTTTCTTGTTAAACTTAAGTACTTTAGTATTTGTATAAGTCTTGCCATCTGTTCTTGTTAAACCTAATAAATTGTTGAAAAATAAAATCTGCTGGTTTGGTTACTTTTTTGTGCGGCTAAACTGTCGTGTATTTCGAACAAGCCATCTCTTTATAATACAGACAGTTTGGGTCGTAACACTATTCACAGATTGTTAAGTTGTGTCAGACAGCTCTCCGTGTAGTTTGATGAAACAATTCAGGGTGGTTTGTCCTGTTTCGTCTGTCCTTAAACATGGCTACTGTCGTACGGGTAAAATATTTCTAATCCAATGGGGGCACATCAACACCCGGGAATGCCTAGGACTAAAATGTATTCCTACACTTTAGGAAGGACAGGCAACGTCATATTTTAACAATATATTTTATTAGCCCCGCATCCCCCCCCCCCCCCCCAATCCCCGGTATATAGGCGGGAGACGGTAGGTTATCAAAACGTCAGTCCGTCAGTTTGTCACACTAGTGTTTCCCGATAAACCGTTCATAGGTACTGAATTGAAACTTGGTACATGGGTTCACCCTAACGTGTTAAAGATCAAGTTTGAGTTTCAGATGTCCGCGTTTAATTAGGTCGACTTTTTTCAAAATGGTTCATGATAATCAGTTGAAACAAGAGACGTAGTCTTATCATAGTAGGTTACAGATCAAGCTGGGGTTTTGGATCCCTATATCTAATGTGGGCAAAACTGTGCCCATTTTGGGCTTCAAAAAGTTTCATTGGTTCAAAAAGACTTCAAAAAGGCTCATTGTATTGTAACTTGGTACATAGCTTCACTCTCATGACTTAGAAATGTGATTAGATTCTCGGGTTGTCTTGTCCATTTTCGACAAAAACTAAACGATCGAAATGTCCGCAAATATACCAAAAGTGCCGAATGCCATATGTTACGAAATAGACTTTACCAAAGGTTTAGACGACAGATTGGCTATCGATAGTGTTTTTAGCCAATCACAGGCTTTAATTCCAAAGTACTTATTGACGAAGAAAACGTCTTCATATGAAGACAGTAGAGGCGGAGCTAAAGAAACCGTGCGCCGAGTGAGCAGACATTGATTGACAGTTCACCGACCATGTGACATAACAACGGCTGTTGGGTTGACACACTGACAGACCAGTGAGAGGAAGAGAGGGCGTGTCTTTGCATGAAATATCAGTCGTCTAAATTGGATAGAGGTCATTATGAAAAGTCTTCACGATTATGACGCGGGCTATCCTTCGCTCCGCCCCCGTCATAATCGTGAAGATTTTTCATAATGACCTCTATCCTATACATAGAAATATCTCATTAGCAAGAAGAAAAAACAGATTATGTTAAAATTGCGAACAGTGCTGGAAACTGCATACATGTGGCTCTACTCACTCATCCGGGCCATGTTAACGGTCAGTCCGATTTCCTCACTTATGTGCGACTTGGTATAGGCAGCTACGTTGACCTCGTAGTCTTCTGGGGGAAAATCTCCATCAACCAACATAAACGACTGCTTCCCGGAGACGTTGAAGGCTATCGTTTTGCCGTCAATCTTATTTCGTAGCGTCACGTGATATCCTGGATGATGTGCAAAGAACTATTTTAACATCAGATGAACACATATCATTTTACCATTGTCAGGCTGACAAAATTGTTACTTGAGTTTTTCTTTGCAGTGTAGCATCATGCAAAATAAACAACGTTATTCGCATACTTTTGAGGAGACATCTAATTATTTTGCCATGTTAAGCTGACAGGGGTTACTTGAGTTTTTCTTTGCAGTGTACATCACATAAAATGAAGATGACAACCATACCTTTCACGAAGTTCTCTGCATACTTGGGAGGGGACCATCTCAGTATCATTTTACCATTTTCAATCTTCACTTCGAGATCGGAAGGAGGATGCAGATTAAACCTTCCTTCAGATACTAACACGAGAAAAAAAGCAACATGAATGTGTTGATTTATATTTGGGTGAGTGAGTGAGTGATTGGGGGTCTAACGTCGTGCTTAACACTTTTTCAGTCATATGACGATGAAGGAGTCCTTAGAGTGCATGTAATGTGCCTCCTTGTTGCAGGACGGATTTCCACCGCTCTTTTATATAGTGCTGCTTCACTGAGACGACTTACCGAAGGCAAGTAAAGTGCCCCGCCCTTCAGGTCAACCACTCGTTGCACTATCCCCTTAATGTTGATCGCCAAGCAAGGAAGTTACAACTTTCTCTTTTAAGGTCTTAGGTGTGACTCGACCCAGGATTGACACTGGATCTACCGCCTCCCGAAGCGGGCGTTCTACCAGCTGTGCTATCGGGGCCAGTATAACTGAGTGGTGAAAGCAGCTACTGAGGCAAAATGTCAGCAAGTTGCCCTTCTACAAGAGGAAAGTGTGCCATACTTCCTTCCTCCTTTTACTTTTTTGACGTGTGCACAATGCACTAACGACGAAAGCCCTAAAAAACGATAACAGATATATCAGGAAGCTGAATAGGCTATATGAGGCATCCATGTCCTGGCGTAATTATTATTCGTGCTGGATTTCTTACCGGTTAACGTCTAACTTTAATTGCTCTGAAAACTGTTTTTTCTTTGTCGCAATGATTCTATTAGAGAAAAACGACAACTCAACATAGGCAATAATCACCACCCACAACACTGATAGGCTAAACTTTGGCGAAATTACCACCCACAAAACTTTGGCGAAATTACCAAACACAACACTGATAGGCTAAACTTCGGCGTAATCACCACCCACAACACTGATAGGCTAAACTTTGGCGAAATTACCACCAATAATATTGTCTGGGTACTCACGGCATACACGATCTGACAACATTGTGTGCTCAGCTGGACAAGACGACTCCACGTAATACAACTTTGTCTTCCCCGATAATAGATGTATGACATTGCTTTCTCTGATAAACAGGGCTGATTGCTCCTCTGCCAGCCGCAGTATCCGGTTCACAGTTTGGTTCAAGTCACTTGACATGCTTTCGAACTGAAACTCACAACTGCCGTTCGAGCACGCTGACAAATTGGTGCACAGATACGCTACGGTGATGTCTACTAACTTTATCACTTCGTCAACCTTGGTCACACTGATTCCAACCTGAGAGAAAGTACCATTCTTAAACGTAACAAATGCAATTTCAAAGATTCTTGTCAGACTTGCAGATGTTGGGATTAGTGGTAGCAACACGGATTCTCCGCCGGAATATACACTCGAAGAGTACTCAACTTGCAGTTTAACTGAAGGACAGGCGGGAGTCTTCAGTTTCACATGAATAGCAGTTTCAGAAGATTCGGTCGTTCCGTAGGTGTTATTGGCCACACATTTGTACAGGGCAGCAGTGTTGTCTGGTAGGTCACCTAGCACCAGCGTTTTTCCTGAAGATACTGGCCTAACGCTGTAAGTGGAATACCAGAAAACATCGGCGGTTGGATCTGCAGATACATTACATAGCAAGCTCTGATATTCTCCACGAGACAAACTCAATGCCTCTGGCAAATTCCCCACCAACTTAGGAGGGAAGAGGACATTCAAGAACGCTTCTGTTGACGATGCTTGACCAATGTGGTTTTCAGCAACGCACCTGTAATGTCCTTCATGGCGGACATTGACGTTCAAAATGGTAAGGAATTTTTGATTAGCATCAGGTATTACAACACCATTCTTGTACCAGGCAAAAGATGGGTTAGGTACAGAATCCACCTCACAGATTAACGTTACATTTTCAGTTTCCACTGTAGTCGCATTAAGCGGATGAGATCGGATTCTCGGCATGGTTCCGCAAAATATCTCACTGGCGTCTGCATTAGGAAAGTCGTTCAGTAATTGGGCGCTGAGTTGAGCAATCTCTTCCGTGATTTTTCCCTCCTCTTCAATAAGGTTGTACATGTGTTGCTCAAATGTCGAAAAACCAAGAGCATAACCTTCTACAAGACTGTAATCCACAGAGTTCATCACTGACCTTACTTTTCCAAGAGCAAACAGAGCGCAGTCTGTAAATCCAAAACAATCATTGTCAACCTCAAACGTTCTCTGCACATAAGGTTGCATTTCCGTTTTCCAAAGCACTATTACCTTATTACTGATGTATGACTGTATAATGTGATCTTGGATCATCCACAAACTGCCAAGCGATGACGCTAACGCACTGGTAACGTCATCGTCTGTAACTTTCAAGTGTTTGATGGAATGGTCCAATACATCCAGCGATATACCATATTCGCCCGGTAAAGTGTGCGTCTGTGAGATTTTTGTTTGATTTAGAAGAAAATCAACATCCAACTCCCCGAAATATGTAGTGACATTTTTTTGTGTGACTGAGGCTTCTTCAGTGACCCTATAAGTAATGTTGTGTAGGAATTGAAGACTTCTTCGAATGAACTCTATGTTGGCTGTATAAGCGAGGCACTGCATCTGCCAAAAATGCACACCTGTTTCACCATCTTTCTCGCTCATAGCATTGAATATTTCTGCATGTGTATCTCTTCGATGTACATTATGAAGAAGCAGAAAGTGTGGGAATTCCAGATTTCTACGTTTTCGTTTCGCTTGTAATTGTCCCATGACCTCTGTCACTAAACCTTTGGCAGCTCGCCACAAACTTCCTGCAATGTTCGCCAAATCCAGTACAAATTTCCTCTCTACCCAGCCAGTGCTTACAAAGTTCACGTCACAATCCACATCGAGCTGTGTGTCTGTGACATCTGACAAAGAGATATTAAAACTGCAGTTGCTGACCTCCATATATGTGGACAATTCGCCGTTTGTTAACGCATCAAGTAGTTCAACACCGGCTTGAAGTGATCGTTTCAAGTTTTCCAACCCGTTGGCAGCTTCAGTAGCCTTTTCTTCAGCCACTTTAAGCCCAGCTTTAGCTCCCTCGTGGTTACTTTGGTAAAACTTTAACAAGTCTCGACTAGCATTAACATTTATCTCAGCGACGGTGACGTCCACTTCTGCTCTTTCCAGACTCACTCTGGATGATGGTATGGCAAACCGAGGATCTCCGTATATTAGAGCTCTTTTCTTCCTGCACACGGCGTTAGCTGTCACGCATTTGGGATCAAAGATTCGAGCAGCGCAGATCATTGGCTTGAAGCATGGGAACTGGACGGACCACCAAAATTCACAATGCCTACCCCATGTCAGGCGACGAGTGCAAACGCTTTCGCATTCAGTTATCTGACAAATTCCTGCTAACACTCCACCCGAATACTCTCCTAACTCTCTTATTTTCTCCAACGACTTTCTTGTTCTATCCAGTTGAACGATTGCTGTATTAAATGCACTCTCTCCTTCGACGACTTTCTTGCTGGTAATTTCCACGGTTTTTTTGGCAGAAATTACCGTACTTTCAGCAGATAATAGGGAATTTTCCGCAGTGTCCAAACGACGTTTCGCGTTTTCACCAATGTTACTTACAGCATTCTTTATGTGATCCATTAGGCGTGTATTAAACGCATTGTCCTGGTATCCCAAGAACTCACCGCTCATCCATACATACCACATTTCGGGCTCTGTGGTGTATTCGGCTCCTACTGTCAACCTACCTGGAAAAACCTCCCACATATTCCCTTTTGCGGAGCAACGAATACCTTTAGTGGAAATAAACAATTCGCTTGTTGCATTGAGGCCCAGTGAAATGAAGTTAACCTGTAGCCGAGACACAAACGCTGGTCTTGAGGTGGAGAACGCAATCTCCAGTTTGGATTCAGACTCCGGTGTTAAATATTTCCAGAGAAGCTGATTCCAGATGACTGCATCATCATTCAGATTCCAAGAATAGACCTGTCCTTGAACTCTGAGCGTTTTGTCCTCTCCAAGGTATGCGTAAAAATCAGAATATCTGGAGAGGCATGGCGTTTCGTCTTCGTCTGATGATATAATTCCTCCTTCGAATTCAAAAAACATATCAAGTATTGTGACACCAAACGTACCTTTCAATCCCCACGTTCCCATATCCGGGGCAATAGGTAAAGTGATGTCGTAAAGAAGGACCAGAAGTTCTCTGAATAAGTCCTTTAGTTCAGCTATGAGAAGGAAAAGATCACCAAAAAGGCCGTCTAAAGTATTGTCCAGATGGACAGACAAGAAGTCCTTAGCGTCCAGATATGTGCTTTCCAGGTCTGTGGTAAGCTTGCTGACGGATTGAATAAACTTTGCAAAGTCAGCAACGTGAATGTTGGCCTTCATCATATCGACTATCTGTGTAGACAAGTCTGTGGCTTGATCGGTCATACGACGAAACAAAGAAATGACAGGGGGCGAGGTGACCTCTGAAAGTTCATTTGATCCAGTCTTCCCCAAGATGGACATTGCAATGTTCTGTAACTTAGTCAGGACTTGTTTCTTGTATTTGTCCCAAAATAAGTTATAGGCTCGATTCTCCATTCCCTTTGTAAACGTTTTAAAGAACAGTTTTTCTTCATCTGTTTCTAAAGTAAGGTTTGATATCACACGTTGATCTTCGAATAGCTTGCCGTTGCCAGTACTCATCAAAAAGACGCCGTTTGGATAGCCCCGAGTTTCACAAGTCGAACCAGTGGCATCACCTGCAGACCACCAATGTAATTTATAGTCGTTTATAATGTCGAATGACGCTTATCAATGTAGAGGGAAAGGTAAATACCTTTAACTATCTTCCAAACTCTTGAAAGGTGGGTACAGCAGCAGTCGTAAACACTGTAATTATCTAATGACCACTTTGTTTAAGCACTCATTTGAAAGATTCGACTGTTGTCTTAAGATTTCGAAATTTTATCAGTTAAAAAATGGAAAAATGTCACTGTGTCATTAATAAATGCAACATAATATGCACAGATTTTGGAAGTATAAATTAATCACCTTGATGCGAAGATAAACTGTTATTTCTCGGTATGTGAATAATCATATATAAGTAAAGTACATATAACCTGATACTTCCTTTTCGTTCGGTATAACCAGTACTGGTATCCTGTCAGTTTGGGCAATTTGCTTACCTTTACCAATGGTCAACACGCCGCTCCTGTTTGAATGTAAACCTTGGATAATGCTGACAGTATGTCGTTCACCAAGTATCATAACTCCCAACTCAGCGGACACATTATCCAATCTAAGTAGGAGGTCAGTCGGTTCGACAAACAAGTTGGTGAAGAACTGTAACACCAAAAACAAACAAGATTCCAAAAGTAATGTATAACACAGGTGATAATATGTAACTTCAGCTAATTCTCTAATCATCAAAGGCAATTTCCAAACATTGTTATGTTTAGGTAATGCTGAAGAAAAACTCGGAGCAGTGCGTGAAGCCTTGGCATTGTACGTGTTTTTCAGAAAACCCGAGCCATGAAGACATGGCACTAAATTAACCTTAGCACACACTGGCACGACGAATATCCATTCCAAGCATTTGGGCAAAACACTCCTGACCTAAAGTCGCCGCTGAGATACAGAAAAGTCTGGACCCCAACGCCCGCAATAGATAATATAAAATATATGTATAGCCGTGAGCATTAAACGTGTTCTAAAAATGACATCTTGTGGGTGAGAACAGTCAGTTCCAGCCCAGTATATTTCAGTTTGTGTGTTTACAGCTAATTATATCCTCATATTTGTATGCCCCGTTAAAGCGCGTGTTTTCTGCATTTAGGGTATGGCTTCAGTTGCCTAGCATAAAAGACCCTTCTTTGTAATATTTTGCTAGTATTTTATGGCTGTGATGCTGAAAGCATTTGCACAGACATACAGAGTTCCAGTGTACATGGATATTGAACTTACACTGTCGACACTCTTGTTGGTAAGGAAGATCTGCGTTGCTGAATAAATCTTGAAATCAAATGGATTTGATTTGATCGACGCATCACTTGTCACCAATGCTTTAATCCACATGGTTGCATTTTGGTCTGGCCTGGGAGGATCAAGGGAGAGGTAAGTCATATTTGTATCTGAACAAAAAGTCTGTCAGTTACTTGTTGAATGACGTTGGTCTACCTAGAGCATTTCATTTCTTCCTCCCATCAACTTCATTGTCCTCGTATAAGTGGAAAAATTTTGTTTATTTATTTATTTATGTATCTGATTGGTGTTTCACGACGTACTCAAGAATATTGCCCTTATATGACGGTGGACATCATTATGTTGGGAGGAAACCCACGAACATCCGCAGGTATTTGTCAGACCTTCCCACGTACGGCAGGAGAGGAAGCCAGCATGAGCTTTTCTTTTTCTTTTGAGCACGGCGTTACTCAAACATTTATGAAATAAATAAATATCTCGTCGATGTATATTTTTCCATCATGCACAAAAACATTTCGAGGAAATTAAGGTGATTAAGGAAGGAGAAACACCTAAAAGAACCCGCTGAAAAGCAGCACACTCATCACTCTCAACACACACACATCACACTCATCCAGCCTCTAAACAGGTCATCACACTCATCCAGTCTATATTCGGGGGAAAACAGCAAGCGTTGATTTCTAAGCCCTGATACTATTGGCCAAAAGTTTGGTGCCTTTATTAAGAATTATTCCGTTATATATTTCTGCCGGCATTGTGCATGAATAAAACACATATCAAGTATCTGCTCACAAAAATTGCTTGCGTTTTACAGTTTAATCTCTCTGACATAAATGAGCAGTTAAAATATAGCGCTAAATGATCTAAACCGACAACGCCAGATTTCACCAACTACGTGTGATTACATGACAAGCGGTAGATTGGTAGATGTCGCTTTAAAGTGGATTTCATGTAACAGTGTCATGTTTATAGGGTTACACATTCCACTACTTGCCAAATATCACGCTGTCGTTGCTTCCTCCCACCATATTGCTGGACACCGTCGTATAGGTGAAATTTTCTCGAGAATGGTGTAAAACACAAATCAAATAAATAAATAAATCACTGTCAGTACTGCAATGGTTTTCTGGGATTCACTGATAAGAAAAGATGAAACTTCTTACTTACCTGTAGGAAAACATATCATACCCATTCCAAACCTTAACTTCCTTGTCAAGGATAGGATTTTGTATATGGCCCCCAAGGGATACTGAGAGACCATTTACTGTGAACACCAGTCCAGTCCGGGCCTCCAGGGTACTCAGTGGAAGGACATGGCGTAGTTTTGATGCCGCTTCGTCACTAAACATGAAACTAACCGTGTAACCCCCTTCCATGTGCATGTTCACAATAATACAGACATCATTCTCTTCCATGACAACCGTCTGCTGCTGTATCTTCATGTAAAATGACTGCCTGAGCTGAAACGTCACATAAAGTTTCCCATCCACAGCCGGCGCTCCTTTACATTTGTCGTACCTCTGTAACGCCCGCGCAGAAAGGATCTGCGATTCAAAGCTTACATTTCCGTTCATTTTGTTGTCCAGTTTAGGTAAAAGTTGAATGTTAAACGGAATTATGCGTTCTATGTTTGATAAGAGGGTTTTTAAGATGCTTTGAGCGTGGTGCAAGTCATGCTTGTCTCTGTCAGTCAGAACCAAAGTATCACATGAAACAAATGACTCTAACATCGTGTGGTTTGATCCCTGTGACACAACATGCCGCAGGATTATTTCCTGGTCTGTTTTAATTTCCAGACCGTCAATGGACATGGGTAACTGCAGTGAGTCTTGGACGAGCATTACGATGCCAGAGGTGAAGACCACGGAGTTTCGCTCGTACCACGGCAAAGTGGACACGAACCAAATCTGGTATTGCTGAAATTTCAACAGGTACCAAAAACATCCAACAGGAAGTACACCGTTTCGAAGCTTTAGCCTGTAAAACACATCCTCTGCTCGGATTTCTAATCTTTTGACATCTTCAAAACCGTCTGCACTGCTTCCAGTTATGTTAAAGATCAAATCGTACACGCCTCTCTTAGAGACCGTCACACTAAACTGGGTTGGACCGGAAACCCTGATGGGGCTGGGCGTAACGCTGATAGCATCTCTGTGGTTGGACAACGTTAAAAGCAGCTCTTTCTGTGGGTGAGCGTCTATGCGGATATCCTTGAAGGTCTCCCCTACGCGAAGAGTTAAGCGTGAAGGCATGTGAATAACACCCTGCTCACAGTGACTGCCTGTGTACCCGGTATCCTTGCACACACACTCATACCCACCGTCCGACGTCGCCAGGCACTGCCCGTCGTGTTGACAAGGTAAAATGGTGCATGGATCTATAAAACAGTACACAGCCCTATAAAAATGTGGATGTGCGGGACAACAGCAATACACAGTGAAGCTAGGTGAGCACACGGTATAAGACGGAAAAGGGTTGAAGACAAAAGAATAAGATGCGCTACATATCAAGGCAGTCATTCCCCTGTTACATCTTTGACGTCTATGTTACTTAGCGGTATCTTTTAGGGACATGCCGATGGAATTTCTTTGATTCATTTATTTGAATACCTTACACAGGAAATAATAAAAGTTAAAAATGTGTCTTTTTGTACAAGAGACTTCTTTGGACGTGGCGGATTACGACATAAGTCATTCAGTTTCAATTTTGATACCGCTTTACCTAACAAGTTATGTGCTTTGGCTTTGATCGATTTAACAACAAACGTGACATTGCAGGAAATCTGACCAATCTTACCTATGCAATGTTTTTTATTGATATGTAATTTTAAGCCTTTGGGACACAAGCAGTCATGAGAACCCTCACACAAAGGGGCACAGCCCGTCGTCACGGGATCATCGGCGGGAGTGCATAATGCGACCTCTAGGAAGACAAAAGTAAGATGACGGTTCATCAAATTCAACTGTCTGTCTTTACGAAGAACAATTCAAAGAAACTCTTATTATCGATTTTAAACGGTAACAGTGCACAGACGAAGCTGATATTTTATGAATATCATAAGTTTTAGGGTAATTATTTGAGCCATTCGATTTAATTTGTGCTACTGGTAATTTTGCACAAATTCTCCAGCATGGTGTATTTAATGTCCAAGGTTTGAACAATGGCAGACTATTGTAGTATTTTCTATCTTTGTGTTCACCATAAAGGTTGAAGGCGAGAACTGGTCGGTTCAGTCTAACTATGTACGCCTGTTGTGATAGTATCTCTCGATATTTATTAGCTATCCATAACTGCCTCTAGAAGAAATGGTTCTAGGGAACACAAAATATGTTGTGGTGAGAATGTCAGCTTTAATAATCGACGCGTAAACTGCGATTTTAACGACATCAGTAACATGCCTATACACTCTCCTTCAAGGTTCACCAGGTAATTCTCTCCGCATCTACACTCATATGAGCCTGGGGTGTTTTGGCATCCCGAAGCACACGACAGGGACTGGCATTCGTCAATGTCTGGAAGAGAGGACACCATGACGTCAGTGAGATGGTGCCTAAAACTAGAGCTATCCTGTGCAAATTGTACATTGTGCAGCCAGGGTGATGATCTATAAGATTGTGACACTCCACAAATTTAATTATACTTGAAACTATTTGCATTTAAATATTATTACTGGTATGTAAATTAGGAAACGTGTTTGATCAAATGCAACGATTGCATAGTTTGACACGAAGCATGTACGCCTACAATAAGTTTGCTTGTAAACGTAATACATATTGGTCTGCAAGCCGCTGCTACTGAGATACGAGTAAGTGACAAAAATACATTCTGTTCACCTTTACAAGATCCGTTTTCTAAAACGTATCCCTTCTCACATTCACATGTATATGACCCTTCATTATTCACACATTTCTGCTCACATGGTGTGTTCGTTTCGCATTCGTCGACATCTGAAGCAACAAAAGGTAGGCAATTTAAACACGCAAACACTATATGCGCCATAAGAACACTCAACACGTAATATACTTGCTTGGGAGGTGGCATCCAATTTTTAATTTCAACGTAATTTCGTATATATTCGTTGAAATCGAACTTGCCAACTAACTGGTTCCATGGCTTGGGATGTGGCGCCCAATTTGTAATTACAAATAAATTCGTACGTATTCGCTGATCGAGAAATGCTGGTACATGTATCTTACAGTTCACCTGTACAATTTGCCCCATCTGCAAGTCTGTATCCCTCTGGACAAGTACATTCGTATCCCCCGTCTTTGCTGACACATGTGTGGGAACATCCACCGTTATTTATACCACAGTAAGAATACTCTGAAGTGTAAAGGTAAACAAAGCAAACTGGCGTGGTAGGGAAATATTGGTTTCGAAAAATATTGCGTCATCGTGAGAAGTCAAGATTCAACGACAAAACACCATACTGAAAATGTTGTACACAGGGATCTACATGTAAAGAGGCGTGGATAAAATTCAGCAAAGGGCTTAGGTTCACTTCGCATTTTTGTTTATACTGAGAACTGCTATAGAAGCATGGACTCTTCCAGAAGGAGCACAGGTTTTCCCGTAATAGCCCTGGAGACACACTGACTCGGCGTGATGCATTGGCCACCATTAAAAACACCGACCGGCTGGCTTGTCATTTACACATAGTGTTATCAGTGAAAATCAACTGATAAATAGCATGTTAATACGTTAAATACAGCAATTAATCTTGGCGATCTATAAAAGATGCCGTGTGTAATTTTGCTGGAAACCCACTTAAACGGAGGGTATGCAAGCAAACAAAAGACAATCATCCGCACGTTGTTAGAAATGTTATACACTTTGATTGATTGATTGATTGACGGATATATTAAAATACTAAGGCATTTATCACATGCATTATGGTGGTCAGATTTAATGATGGAAGATATTGGGATATTGGGGGGAAGGTGTTGGGAGTGGGGGATCGATAAACCATGGACCATTAGCAAGTTGCTGAGAAACCCGTGACTTACAGACTTACACGCTATACTGGGGAGAAAGAAATCGTCTTCACCGAACATAAGAGTGTGCAAACGGCCTTACGAGCACCGTTGACCTCTGATTGTCATCAAGACCCCTGGAAACAGAGAGTCTGGGATAGTCTATAAATTTCCAGTCAAAAGCTGAATTTGAACCCGTGTCTCGAAAGTCTCCTGGTTAGGATGTCGTTTGTTTACGATGGTTCGTGTGCAGCGGACTTGTTACAAGAGATGGTACAATGTTAATGCAACCACGGTAATTGTAATTAAATTGAATGTAAATCGCTCACCCAAACATTTGCCGTCTTCATCTTCAAGGAAGCCTGGACGACATTCACAGTGGAAAGACCCCAGTGTATTGACACACATGTGTTCACATCGTGGCGCTCCATCAGCTACAAATTCACACTCGTTGATATCTGGGGATATACAAAAAGTTTTACCAGGTATGTTCCCCACCCACTCCAAAAAAGAACGGACAAACAATATCATTATTAAATCAACATTCAGTACACTTCCATTAGCTTAGCGCTATAGATCAAGACAAGATGCTATACCATTTCTTGCACATTTTTGATTCACCTCATTGTAGATTCCTACACCCCGTATGTGAACTGATCCATCGTGTCAAGATAACAAAAACGTCTTCACATGACGATTACAATAATGTGCCGACGATAATAGTGATGATGAGTCTAATGACAACGACAAAAATGATAAAAGTGATATCAAACAACTCTGTATTTGACATTTGGTGTGCTATCTAAAAGGTATAAAAAGTCTCTTCTCACATTATTCATGTGCAAACTGTTACGAAAGAATGACAAATGTCTTTTCATGCAGATAAAGTGTTCTTTTTGCCCGGAGTAAGAATCTTTTCCTAGAGAGCAGTGGTACCCGAAAACGTTCAGCGTTGCAGGCGCACATGCAGACACGCACACACAAAACACATGCGAAAAATAAAAGACTGTTTGTCTTTTCTAGGATGGACAAGCGACCACAATGAGCAAGACTGTGATTAACACATCGGCGTAAGTCATTCAGTGTCAATTTCAGTAGCCCTTCATTCAACTGTTGTCAAGTTCTTTGCTTACATTTTGATCGATGTATCAAAACAACTGACATTACAGGAAATCTGACCGATCTTACCTATGCAATGTTTTTTATTGATGTGTAATTTCAAGCCTTTGGGACACGAGCAGTCGGGAGAACCCTCACACAAAGGGGCACAGCCCGTCGTCACGGGATCATCGGCGGGAGCGCATAATGTGACCTCTAGGAAAATAAACATGACATGATAATTCAAATTTAGTTTAATTTTACCGACATTATATCTGTGCATAGTTGTTGTAGCCTTTCTTGTAAAGTTTTACAAAACAACTGTTCACATAGTGGTGTTCCATCAGTTACAACTTCACACTCGTTGATATCTGCGGATATAGCAAAAGCCGATATCAAGTTTCATTAAATGTTCATCCTATCCTCTCCAAGCAGAGCGGATGATGGCTTGTGTGGTCTATTCCAGTGATGTTGAGCAACAAGGGAGGTAACACCAACATTACCGGAGTTCAACTCAAATGTAAGACTCCATACGGGTTTGGACAACCGATGTAAGGTATACGATGGGCAGACGTTCTATCCACTAAAGCCAACGTATCCGCTCATTCGCTGATACAGCGTCATGATCCATATAGCAGTAACATCCATCATCATTCATGTGTATAGCACCATTAACAATGTAGCGTCATCATTCATACAGCACCACAATTCATACAGAATCATTTATGTAGGATCATCATGCATTCATGCGGCAATTTGGAAAATCGCATAGACTTGTAATTCCATTAACCGAAGATGTTCAATGCTTGTCACCCGAAAATGTACAAAACTAATCCAAATACTTAAACAGGCAAGCCTTACGGAATTTGTGAAATTTACACTCATATGTAAAATCAATTGCAATGGTTTCTTTCCGGAATATACGTGATCTGAGAAGTTAATTATAACATCTTTCCAACAGGCATGCTTCGTTTGTCACAAAGCCGTCAGACTGAAATTAGATTTAAGTCTTAATATGAGAGGATTGGACGCTAAGTGATCCTATTGCCTGGGCTTTTAACATTCCACTTTCAGTATGTACAACTTGTTATACACCGTTCTGAAATAAGTGCTATCTGAATAACACATTTGTCCCGTTCACACCAGCCACTATATATACCACCGTTCATTATAACACTATCCCCTTAGGTACTCGAAATACACTTGTGTCATCTAAGATTAACATCCTACATGAAACACAGTTATTTAAAGTCAAGTACAGTGATATTGGCCGTGACAGAGCAGTCCAGCTAGCGGGGTCTGAGTTGCACTGGCGACAACAGTTTGTCACACAACACCGATTAAAAGTGACAGTGGAGCGAATTTTTTATGTTTTAAAACAGCATTGCCGGCAAACATAGATATAGATTGTATTATATTGAATGGAAACAACGATTGGTAACACACAGAACTGTCAATTTAAATTTTGTCTGGGTTCAAGTTACTGGCTTCAAGGTACCGCATGCTGCGGGATATCACACGCGCACAGCCGGCCTGAAGGTAAGGTGTGAACCGAGCTGGAGGGCGGCCCTGTGGCCTCGTGCCTTTGTTGGGTAATGGCTAGCGGCTCCCTACAATTCATGGTGTCACAGACTGCTGTTTTAAACAAGCAAGTAGCTAAACAACTGCATTCCCGGAGTGAAAATCCGGACGTCTATTCCTCTTCGTTTGGCTTTACTCCCACATATGTCACACCCAAACACCTAAGAAGGTCTTACCTTGACATATGCCGCACGCAAACGCATAAGGCTTAATCTGCCGTAAAACGGAAACACATCAGAAGGCTTATTCTGACATGTGCAAAACGCAAACACATCAGAAGGCTTACTCTGACATGTGCAAAACGCTAACACATCAGAAGGCTTACCTTGACATATGCAAAACGCAAACACCTCAGAAGGCTTAGTCTGGCATGTGCCGCACGCACATCATCAAAAGGGTTGTCCTGATATATGCCACACGCAAACACCTAAGAAGGTCTTACCTTGACATAAGCCACACACAAACGAATAATAAGGCTTACTCTGGCGTATGCCGCACACAAACACTTCTGAAGGCTTCCCATAGCAATATGCAAAACCCAAACACATCATAAGGCTTGCCCTGACATATGCCACACGCAAACACATCAGAAGGCTTATCCTGACACATTGCCCACACAAACACATCAGAAGGCTTGTCCTGTCATGTGCCCCACACAAACGCATCAGAAGGCTTGCCCGGACACATGCCCCACACAAACACATCAGAAGGCTTGTCCTGTCATGTGCCCCACACAAACACATCAGAAGGCTTGCCCTGACACATACTGAACACAAACACATCAGAAGGCTTGCCCTGACACATGCCCCACACAAACACATCAGAAGGCTTGTCCTGACACTTGCTGCACACAAACACATCAGAAGGCTTGTCCTGACACATGCCGCACGCAAACACATCAGAAGGCTTGTCCTGACACATGCCCCACACAAACACATCAGAAGGCTTGTCCTGACACATGCCGCACGCAACCACATCAGAAGGCTTGACCTGACACATGCCGCACAGAAACACAACAGAAGGCTTGCCCTGACATATGCCTCACACAAACACATCAGAAGGCTTGTCCTGACACATGCCGCACGCAACCACATCAGAAGGCTTGCCCTGACACATGCCCCACACAAACACATCAGAAGGCTTGTCCTGACACATGCCGCACGCAACCACATCAGAAGGCTTGTCCTGACACATGCCGCACACAAACACATCAGAAGGCTTGCCCTGACACATCCTGTGCGCAAAAACATCAGAAGGCTTATCCTGACACATGCCCCACACAAACACATCAGAAGGCTTATCCTGACACATACCCCACACAAACACATCAGAAGGCTTGTCCTGTCATGTGCCCCACAGAAACACATCAGAAGGCTTGCCCTGACACATGCCCCACACAAACACATCACAAGGCTTGCCCTGACACATGCCGCACGCAAACACATTAGAAGGCTTGCCCTGACACATGCCCAACACAAACACATCAGAAGGCTTATCCTGACACATACTGCACACAAAGACATCAGAAGGCTTGCCCTGACACATGCCGCACACAAACACATCAGAAGGCTTGCCCTGACACATACCCCACACAAACACATCAGAAGGCTTATCCTGACTTAATATAACACATTACGATTAATGTATAAATAACGTGTTACAAGATATAGTACAACGCTTTCGGAACCACAATATTTCAGTTTTTTTTTTAACTGAATGTAAATGACTCACCCAGACATTTGCCGTTCTCATCTTTTTGGAAACCTTTGTGACACTCACAGTGGAAAGATCCCGGTGTGTTCACACACAGTTGTGCACATCGTGATGTTCCGTTAGTTCCAACTTCACATTCATTGATATCTGCGGATATAGCGAACGCCGATATAAACGTTTAACAGGTATGCATCTTGCCCACTCCAGAGAGAATGGACAATGGGTCGTGTGCAGCACTTGGCCTCGGACCGACATTAATTTTCCATAAGCGACAATGTTAACGTCTAGCGCTGTAGCTCAGTCCCAAACATTCCGTGGCTAATAAGCTTTGGTGCATACCTGGCCCAGCCTGTGAGAAAGAAGCCATAAAAATCTTGAAATAGGTTGACCGTCAAAATCTGGACCTTTCCATGCCGGCAGCTGGGAGGCGTCCCTAGCAATGCCAAGGGGACGTCACTCGCAGCCTCATCACTACCTCACACCTTGTGTCCTCTCACCCAGAATTTCAAACCTTCATCAATAAAGCTCATACCTCCTCAAAGTTTAGACGGTTTCCAGCATTTTAATACCAAGCATGCACCTGTGCACTAAAAATGGACGCCTGGGAGCAAAAAAAGACTTTATACCCTAAAATTCACAGAACTACAATCGTCCCTACCGAAAAACGGAAGTTGTAATGGGGGTCTGTGTCCACTTGGTCTATTCCAGTAATGCTGAGCATCAAGGGAGATAACACCAACATTACCGAAGTTCAGCTCAAATGTAAGACTCCGATGTAAGGTATACGATGGGCAGACGTTCTATCCACTAAAGCCAACGTATGTCAAGCCTTACCCTGACATATGCCACACGCAAACATCTCAGAAGGCCTTACCCTGACATATGCCGTCTTCATCTTCACTGAAGCCGTCCTCGCACTCACAGAGGAAAGATCCATCAGTGTTGACGGCTGTTGTATTAGACTCATTGACATCTGCGGAGGAAAGACACCTCATATTTACATTTCGCCTGTATTATAACTAATGCACCGTCTACATTATTATGCATATAAGACTCTAGGGAAAAGCAGAAAGCCCCACTTTTCATGTCAGCATTGCGCAGATAGCCTACCCTGACGTATGCCGCACGGAATAGCCTCCGAAGGTCTTACACTGACATATGCCACACGCAACCACCTCATAAAGCTTACCCTGGCATATGCTGCACGCAAACACCTCAGAAGGGTCTTACCCTGACATATGCCGCACTCAAATACCTCAGAAGGTCTTATCCTGACATGTGTCACACGCAACCAGCTCAGAAAGCTTACCCTGGCATATGCCGCACGCAAACACCTCAGAAGGTCTTACCCTGACATATGCCGCACGCAAAACATCTCAGAAGGCCATACCCTGACATATGTCGTTTTCATCTCCACGGAAGCCGTCCTCGCACTCACAGAGGAAACATCCATCAGTGTTGACGCACTTCTGATTACACGGCTGCTGTACATCGGCTGTTACATCACACTCATTGACATCTACGGAGGAGACACTTCTTGCATTTGGATTTCCTCTATATTATAACTAACGAACATTTTACGTCATCGTGCCTGTAAGGTCTGTAGGGAAGCAGGAAGACCCAGTTCGTGTCAACATTTGGCAAACATGTTCGTAAACTCTTATTATTTGAGTGCATTACAGCGCGTTGGTGTCTCGTTAACCTGCATTATAACCTCATTACTTTGGATTCAAGTCTCAGAACCTTGGGTTCAAGCTTCGTTTAAGAGCCTGAGTTCCAATATGGTTACGGGTTCTAGCCCCATTACCCTGGGCAGTGACTAAATGCTAGTGGACCCGGTGTTAGCATACAGTACATGGCTGGGGCGTCTTGTCTGGTATCCATCAGTGTTAACACACTGACCAACATGACAAATAATGTTAAATCAGCGATATGAATCTTCAGGAAAACAAACAACTCCGTTCACGCAACATAAGGAAATTTGGTGCAGATGAAGTAAGTATCCATTGCTAACTACAGTAAAGTCAAACCTTGGCATGTGTTGTCGTCGTCCTTCTCATAGCCGTCCTCACACTGGCAGTGAAAAGATCCAGGAGAGTTCACACAAATCTGGTCACAAGCAGGCTGCTCTGTCGTGGCTGGCTGGCATTCGTCGATATCTACATAATTTAATACAGCTTGTTCAGCGTTTGACCATGTGTTGAAACCGATTCTCAGTTAACCGCCATAACAAAATGTCGGTCAACAATCACTCAGTCATGATAAGACAAGGGCCTAATAAGAGATTTAAAGTCGTTTGATTTCAACCAGTGTAGCTCTAGCATGAAATGTTCGCGGTAGGTCAAACTAAGTAAACAGGCGCGGTTTATGTACTTGACAGTCTGGGTATTAGTAGCCTAGAAGACAGGTGCTTACTTCCGGGCTTTGACAGGGCGATACCCAAACCTTTCTCCAAAACACATGGCTACATGAATATAATAAAGTTACTTATAAAAGTTTGCCAATTTTAATTGGACAATTCGTCTTTTATCACGAAAGCTAGAAAGAGTGTGGCACAATTTTGGTGTGACTGATTCGGTGGTCTAATAGTTAGAGGTCCACCTCGATGTCGGGTCATACCAAAAAATTGAAAAAATGGGAGTTGTTGCTGTCATGCTTGACGCTCAGCACTTACAGGAAACAGGACTGGTTGGCCCGGTGTCAATATAATGTGATAGTTGGAGCGGCATGTTTGTGCTATCTTTTCGACATGATTTTTCCGAGGCGGCAGAACTTTGTCTGCAAGGATTCTCCCTGCCACAAAACCACAATTGATATGTACATACAACTAATGACTCGTTGTCGTCATATGACTGCAAAATTGATAAGTACGACGAAACACAGTAAGCATACATGTATATACACACGCATACATACTGTACACGCACGCACGCACGCACGCATGCACGCATGCACGCATGCACACACACACACACACACATCAACATGGTAAACATGCGTTGCGACAGCTTTGTAGAACTTGCCCAGGGTTGGAAACATTTCATTAAGCACTAACCTCGACATGTGCCGTCCTCATCTTCCGCAAACCCCTCCTCACACTCACACAGGAATGACCCCGGGGTGTTCACACACACCTGTTCACATGACGACCACCCGCTGGATACCATGTCGCATTCATTGATATCTGTTTCAAACAAAGCAATCCTCACAAATGTATGCTCTACATCTTCGGGTGTTCAGAGACCAATAGCACTTTCCAATTCGGCTAAATTTAAGAGGACAGAATCTACAATGCGAAGGTAAGAAGATAACACGCATATGAACTTTAAACATAGGTGTATATGAAAAGCTCTGGGTCTTCCTCTCCGGCCGTACATGGGAAGGTCTGAAAGCAACCTGCAGGTGGTCATGAGTTCCCTCTGGTTTCCTTGCACCGTAATGCTGTCCGCCGTGGAATAAGTGAAGTATTCTTGAGTACGGCGTAAAACACCAATCAAATAATAAATAAATAAAGAAAAACTCTTATTCTTAAAAAAATCCATAAAACTACACTTTCAGGCAAAAAATTTGATAAGGTTTGTTCATTAGGCTGAACAATGCGACGTTTTTTCATCAGATTGTGAAATGCCATTTTAAACCATATTTTTTCATTAAGCTGCAAAACTGAAAACTAAAATCTGCAGAATGAAAAGTAAATTTCGTTTGTACCCTTGCAACCGGCGTCGCTATCTTGCTGGAAGCCGTCCTCACAGTCACAGCGGAAACTCCCTGGGGTGTTCACACATGTGTGTGCACAAGGAGAGGTAACATTGTTACTACCCCAACACTCATTTATGTCTGACAAGAAAGAAAATCGTCTATTGTCACAAATTCGGTGAAACTAAAAAATCACAGCACTAAAATGAAACTTTCTTCTATGTGCGCAAATTTTGAAAGTGTGGAGATTTCATTTGTGCGTTTGATTTGTGCGTTTCGTGCTGTACTCAGTTGATTTACTTGATCAAATCTTTAGGAATTGTTGAAGAATATTTGACTGAATTTAGATAACTATCTGACAGATAAATCCGCAGCATAGCCAGAAACAACACATGCTCTGATTGGGTGTCTTACTAAAGAAACCACTGGTTCCTCGGTCAGAAAGAGAAGCGGAATGTCGTGAGCGTCACTCGATTCCATAAAGACATAAAAGCTTTCAAACAAGAAACTCTGCTTACCTTGACAAGATGGTGGCTGATAACCTGGATCACAGGCGCATTTATCCGGCTCCACACATGTACCGTTATTTGGACACAACCCTGGGGGCCCTCCGAAACACACAGCTACAACGTGTCAACAGTGTCAGCTGGAATCGATACCCTATTACAGTTCTGTATATTTTATGATATAAGGTCTTGTTTAGCTCCCCGGCGGCCATTTTTGAATGGAATTAAAATACTGGAAATTTTCTAAACTTTGAGAAAGTAGAACCTTTATTCATGAAAGTTCGAAATTGTCGGCGAGAAAAAACGAAGTGTCGGGTAGTGGTACGCCGCCCAGCTGAAGTTATAGGAAGGTACAGATTTTGACGGCTATGACAAGATTTTTATGGTTGCTTTCTCATAGGCTGAGCAGGGTAGGCATCAATGTTTATTAGCCACGGAATGTTTGGGTGAGCTATACCGCTAGTCGTTAACACTGTCGTTGACGGAAAGGGATCTGAGGCCAAATTGGCAGCCGTTCGCTTCTGTTGCATTGGCATCAAACAAGATGTCACTAATTTATGTGATTAGCATCTGCTTTTCGCAATGAACATCTGAGAATGGGTCAGATGCTAAACACACCAATTAGTAATGTCATGCCTGAAAAGAACTACTCCCAAGTTCACTGCCTTAAAAAAGCAGCGTGTTGAGTGTGGATTTGATGAGTTTAAATACGGCTGACGAAAGATGACGAGTAAGAAAGCATCAGTTCTCTAAAAATCATATATACTTCAGCCTATCAGACCTGCCATCGGAGTAAATACAATTTTTGTGATGCCCGCCAAATACGAGAGTTTAGCTCACCTTGACAAGCTGAATCGTTCACCAGACTGTAGCCTGAGGGGCAGATGCATTTGTACGAGCCAACGGTGTTCTCACAGGTATGACTGCAGCCATGGGACGACGATGCACACTCGTCTCTATCTTAAGGTACCATGTGAAACATCATTTGTAGTAAAGTTACAGGTCCTAGCACCAAATTAGTATATCGCCTATGCTTATGCCATTCTAAAACTATACCCTATACCTTAGACGTCATAAAAAGTAACTTCACCTAAAATCCAGTTCACGTGTATGTTGTCCATAACAGACACATTTCGGTCTGACATGGATCTGGTCTGGTTCTT
The DNA here is from genome assembly GCF_032854445.1 of Liolophura sinensis. Taxonomy (NCBI): domain Eukaryota; kingdom Metazoa; phylum Mollusca; class Polyplacophora; order Chitonida; family Chitonidae; genus Liolophura; species Liolophura sinensis. The sequence continues at coordinate 18,577,630 of NC_088304.1, forward strand.
GCAAATCACATCCATTACCGTAGTATCCCAGCATGCACCTTAATAGACAACTGTATAATTGTATACATGATCTCGCATCAACACGTGGGACAATCGGGTCAGCGACGCCATGAATGAAAGCTGACCTTTCTATCACCAGGTTACCATTTCCAAAATCGGGAGAATGTTGCATTATGGGAACCTACTGCCACCATATACTCGAAACACTGAGAATGCGGCTTTAAACGCCTATCGAAAGAATAATCTGTCCAGATGAATATGTTGAATATATTAATCAGATGATCTAATTTCATAAACTTGTCTAAAGTCTTCAAAGCTCCCTGGCAAACAACGAAATGTACAGGGTACTTGCAATACAGGTAAACGTGGATTACTTACCTGCGCATTCAGGGGGAGACAACCCGTCCGAACAGGCGCATTCATCAGGAGCTACACATTCCTGTTCGTTCAGGCATTTGCCAGCAGGCTGCATTCCGAAACAAACCGCTAAAAGAAACACATTCTCTTTTAAACCGCCAGTATTTGTGTATCATGCCGAAAACAACGTTCATCGTTATTCTACCTCAACCGATATTCAGCTCTTTCCTTTAAAGCCTAAAAGAATGTATGCCTCAAATGAAAGACAATGCGAAATATGTACAGAAATATTTTTAAAAATTAAAAATTAAGAATTTAAATTCTATGATGGGTTTTGCGACCATATTTTCTTATCTTTCTTGTGTTATTTTAAGTGTCTAATATCCATGAAATATTAGAATGATCGTAAAGTTATTTTACATGATTTCATAGAAAATAATATTTCAAAATATGTATTCCGGGAAATCAGGTAAAGTTTTATTAAGTAAGTGACGTGACGTCACTTCACAGTGATCAAAAAGGTCACCCTGTTTTATCCTACTATAAATGGTTTGGATTGGGTAGCAAAAATTCTAAAATAAAAACAAATTGAAACAATAAATGAAAATAGTTACCTAGACAGGTTGAATGGAGCATTGAATAAAAGTGGTTCCTCACATTGTTTATATTCACTTTAAATTTGTGAACGACAAATCCTATTAAATGCGTACTATCAACATTTCAATGACATTTCAATTAATAGGACATACACTGTAATTTTAACGTTTTCATAGCACGCATTTGTAACACAATTAGAATGGATCGGTTCGAAGTATGTATTAAATGGCTCGTATCTAGGTGTGAAAAGCTTACGTGGCACATAGGAAAATTCTTGGATATCGCATTAAACAACAACAACAACAAAAAAAAACAATTAATTAAATCACTTAATGCATGAAAAATATTTAATTACAGTAACAATAATGATCATAATAAAAATCGACTTACGCAAACATGTTTCCTTTTCTCGCAAAAGGTCAAACAGAGTATTCCATACCCTGATATACCCGGGCTGACATTTGCATTCGAATGATCCTGGCAAATTATTACAGACTTGATCACATCCGCCATTGTTGTGCTGGCATTCATTGTTGTCTGGAGAAAAACAAAAGAGCAACATACTGAGGCCAAGCTGTACGGTTAACAGGTAGGCTACGCTCCAAAACTGGATTGAGATTTTTGCTCTCGTTCACTTATTATGTATTGCTACATAATAAAATTTTCTAAGCTTCCACGCCGCGATGTCTGTTGAACACAGCCTAGGCATGCCAACACAGTGACACTGTATATTACGTGAATATTTCGTAGGCACAATTAAGAAATCTCCATGAATCAAAGGCGGTATTTAATCTTCAGTCCTACTGTATAACTGTATGTAATTTGTAAGGGAGAGAAAACATTTAAAAATCATGTAAACTCCATGTCAAGGGACGTGAGAAATAATTTGTAAATATAGTCTTAAAATACTGTCTTTGATCTTTCTTGACGTGAACAACAGTTTGAAACTCTTAATCTGAAAACTCTTAAGCTGAAAACAACTTACATACGACCTATCCATATTTCTGCGACTCTCAAAGGCTGATATGTTTCATACATTCTGTTGCCTAGAAAATATATGTCACTGTTTGACATAACCTGCTCACTGAATGCTATGATAGACGAGGTCCCACTTCCCGTAGTTTCACGCCTCAAAACTAATCTCGCGTTACGTCATAGTCGCTGTCGTGTAAGAAGGAAGTTAATTCACAGCAGGCCTATAGCAGCACAGTATGAACAGAAATCCCATCCCATCATATGGGAACTGTAAGTCGTTGAATGTTCCACGTCGACCTACCTTGACAAGTTGTACTGGTCGCCAGACTGTATCCGGAAGGACAGCTGCACTTGTACGAGCCTACAGTGTTCTCACAGTCATGACTGCATTCACGGGCCGATGATGCACACTCGTCTATATCTGAAAGTCGCAGTGAGTGCGCTCATGTTAAACGCCGACTATTGGTCCCGTTTACATATGTATCAGATTAACCGATCAGGACTGGCTGATATTATAGTCGGCCAAAGATCGTCGCTACGCAGTCTGTTGATGTCGCTATTTAATAATGTCGCAAAACTGATCGCAAGGTTGTAAAGATGCAGATAGTCAACAAACGTGGGAAACGCTAACAAGCGTTCATAGTAAATCTGAAGGACGGTTTGAAAGATAATAGGTAGAAATTGCTGTAAAACATAGCAAAAGACTTCCACCGCAGAGAGCGAAACCATAGCAGCGACTATAACGTAATAATTTGCAAATGGTCACAGGTAACCGGTGAAATACAGCCTCTTGTTCTTATTAGACACTAGAAAGGTCAATCACTAGTTAGGGATACTCATCAGAATTATTTAGCTTTTAGCTCTCACATCGGTTGGCCATGTTCCCAGCTGAGCTTCCAAGTTAATCGCTCTAAATCGTTACGTTCACAAACGTGGAATTCGGTCCTGTCACCTGCGCGATCCCCAAAATGTCAAAGATGTACGCCAGGAAAAGAGGTTTGCTTTGAGCTTAAAGTAATTTTGAATTCATATTAACGCAAATAAAACCAATGCAGCCTTCGCTATTTTCGAATCACGTGTTTCCGTTGATATGTTGGACTCGGTTTCCTTCTCCTAAAACCAAGATCATCTTTTTCACAACAATACTTCCTTATTATTAATTAATTAGGCTGCTGTTTCAAAAAGCAAAATCATCTTTTTTCTGAACAGTTGTTTATACATGTAGTTCCCTCCGTTTATTATTAAAATGAAACTTAATTTAAGTCTCCAAAATAAGTTATAAATCGACCTTTCAATGGTGTAGCATTTTTTTTTCAATCCAAACGTCTCACGAATATATCTTTTTCCGTCCGACTCGTATCGAAAATGTGAAGTGACGTCTAAGCATTATAACATAGAATACCACAACATGGAGGGTAAAACCAGACCAGATCTGATAAGTCACACGTAGCCAGTGAAATCCAGTTTTATCACTGCCAATGTAAATGCTTAAACAGTAGCAAGTTATAAACCGTGAAGCATGATTCCTTTGGCAAAATTATGTACAAAAAGACGCAGTCATAATATATACCGATCATTCAACAAACTTTACACTGTTTATCATCAAACGTTACATTTTCTATTCTCATCTTTCATCAAACGCTAAATTTTCTATCCCCATCATTTATAAAACGTTAAACTGTGTATCACGATCATTCATCAAACGTTAACTAGTCTATCCCAATCTTTCATCAAACGTTAAATTTTCTATCCCTATCATTTATAAAACGTTAAACTGTGTATCACGATCATTCATCAAACGTTAACTTGTCTATTCCAATCTTTCATCAAACGTTACATTTTCTATCCCCATCATTCATCAAACGTTAAACTGTGTATCACGATCATTCATCAAACGTTAACTTGTCTATCCCAATCTTTCATCAAACGTTAAATTTTCTATCCCAATCTTTCATCAAACGTTAAATTTTCTATCCCAATCTTTCATCAAACGTTAAATTTTCTATCCCCATCATTCATAAAACGTTAAACTGTGTATCCCAACCATTCATCAAAAGGTAAATTTTCAATCCCAATCAAGCACGGAGTCTCTAACTGACTACCTGAGCAATCCTCCTGGTTCAGTCCGTCTGCTTGTGGACACTGGCAGCTTCCGGGAGACAGGCAAATCCCTTCATTCAGGCACGTCCCGGCGTGGGAACCTCTTCTTCCAAAACAGATAGCTTTAGCGGGAGGAGGAGGGGGGGATGTTAAAAAAGCAGAAATAAACTACGTCAACGGATTTTGACAAAGCATAAGAAAGAGGCAAACTTCATATGAAAGGCTGTGTTATGTTATTTGTACAGTTAGACTTGAGTATTTTATTTTTGATTTTTTTTCTTTTTTTATGCATATGCATATTTGGTATCACTCAGATTACAAATCTGTCATATTTGTACAAGGATATACCCTAAATCAGGTGATGTCAAATAAATTATTTTGTGTTTTAGTCTAATTTTTTCTACTAACAAATGTGTTAAACGAGAACTTTCTTCATTTATTACTTTAATATATTCTTATATTTTGTCATAATTAAAAAACACATTATGTGTTTGGATATGAGCAACAAGTTTATACTGGATAAATTTATTGGGCATCGACCAATTGCTCTTATTCTTTAACCCACATGCTCTTATTCTTTAACCCACAGCTGGAGACTACTCTGTCAGTTCACCAAATACACGTACCCAGGAGACCCACAGCCAGAGCCCAGCCTGTCAGTTCCCCAAATACACGTACCAAAAAGATCCACAACCTGTCAGTTTACCAAATACACGTACTCTAGAGACCCACAGCCGAAGCCCAACCTGTCAGTTCACCAAATGATCGTAGACGAGGGACCCACAACCGGAACCCAGCCTGTCAGTTTCCCCAGTACTTGCACATGATATTTTTATTTACTCACAACTACAGTCTGGAATGCCGATTTGTCAAATACAAGTACCTCATAGACCCAAAGACCCACAATCGGGGCCTAACTTGTCGGTTCGCCAAATACATGTCCCTAAGAGACCTATCGACCCACAACCGGAGCCTAGCCTGTCGGTTTGCCAAATACATGTACGTGATAAACCTAGGGACTCACCACCTGGGTCTATCTTGTCGGTTCGGCAAATACATGTACCTGATAAACCTAGGGACTCACCACCTGGGTCTATCTTGTCGATTCGACAAATACATGTACCTGATAGACATAGCGACTCACAACCAGGGTCTATCTTGTCGGTTCGGCAAATACATGTACGTGATAGACATAGCGACTCATAACCAGGGTCTAGCTTGTCGGTTCACCAAATACATGTACCTGATAGACATAGCGACTCACAACCAGGGCCTAGCTTGTCGGTTCGCAAATACATGTACCTGATAGACATAGCGACTCACAACCAGGGCCTAGTTTGTTGGTTCACCAAATACATGTACGTGATAGACATAGCTACTCACAACCAGGGCCTAGCTTGTCGGTTCGCAAATACATGTACCTGATAAACCTGGCGACTCACAACCAGTGACTACCTTGTCGGTTCGGCAAATACATGTACCTGATAAACCAAGCGACTCACAACCAGGGCCTAGCTTGTTGGTTCACCAAATACATGTACGTGATAGACATAGCGACTCACAACCAGGGCCTAGCTTGTTCGTTCACCATATACATGTACGTGATAGACATAGCGACTCATAACCAGTGCCTAGCTTGTCGGTTCGCAAATACATGTACCTGATAGACATAGCGACTCACAACCTGGGCCAGGCCTGTCGGTTTGCAAATACATGTACATGAGGGGCCTAGCGACTCATAACCGGGTCCTAGTCTGTCGGCCTGTCGGTAAGTGTACATGATGTACCTATTTACTCTCAACCGGAGCTTGATTTGCCACTCTGCTCCACAGCCTGATCCCAGCCTGACCATTTGCCAGATATTCCAACCCCATTGCCTACCTATTGCCAAATACATGTACCTGACAGAGATACATACTGACTGACAGCCTCAACCCAGTCTGTCCATTTGATCTGATAACCCTAGCCTGTCCATTTGCCAAATACACCGCCCGAGATACCCATTGCCAAATGTAATATGTACCTGAGACACCTATCGACACAGCAGGAGCTTAGTATGCCAGTTTGCCAAATACGTGTACCTGAGACTTGACTTACAACCGGAGCCGGGTATGCCAATTCACCAAGCACGTGTACCTGAGACTCACAGCAGGAGCCTAGTATGCCGGTTCTCCAAATACGTGTACCTCAGACACCTATTGACTCACAACGGGAGCCAGGTATGCCAATTCGCCAAATACGTGTACCCTGAGACTTGACTTACTACCAGAGCCAGGTATGCCAATTCACCAAAAACGTTTACCTGAGACTCATAGCAGGAGCCTGGTATGTCGGTTAGCCAAACACATGCACCTAAGACAACTATTGATTCACAGCCAGAGCCTGGTATGCCAGTTCGCCAAATACATGCACCTAAGACACCTATTGACTGAAAGCCGGAGCCTGGTATTCCAGTTAGCCAAACACATGCACCTAAGACACCTATAGATTCACAGCCACAGCATGGTATTTTAGTTCGCCAAATACATGTACCTAAGACACCTATTGACTGAAAGCCGGAGCCTGGTATTCCAGTTAGCCAAACACATGCACCTAAGACAACTATTGATTCACAGCCAGAGCCTGGTATTCCAGTTCGCCAAATACATGAACCTAAGACACCTATTGATTCACAACCAGAGCATGGTATGCCAGTTCGCCAAATACATGCACCTAAGACCTCTACTGACTCACAGCCGAAGCCTGGTATTCCAGTTCGCCAAATACATGCACCTAAGACCTCTACTGACTCACAGCCGGGGCCTGATATTCCAGTTCGCCAAATACATGTACCTAAGACACCTATTGATTCACAACCAGAGCATGGTATGCCAGTTCGCCAAATACATGCACCTAAGACCTCTACTGACTCACAGCCGGGGCCTGGTATTCCAGTTCGCCAAATACATGTACCTAAGACACCTATTGATTCACAACCAGAGCATGGTATGCCAGTTCGCCAAATACATGCACCTAAGACCTCTACTGACTCACAGCCGGGGCCTGGTATTCCAGTTCGCCAAATACATGTACCTAAGACACCTATTGACTAACAACCAGAGCCTGGTATTCCAGTTAGCCAAACACATGCACCTAAGACAACTAATGACTCACAGCCAGAGCCTGGTATTCCAGTTCGCCAAATACATGAACCTAAGACACCTAATGATTCACAACCAGAGCATGGTATGCCAGTTCGCCAAATACATGCACCTAAGACCTCTACTGACTCACAGCCGGAGCCTAGTATTCCAGTTCGACAAATACATGTACTTAAGATACCTATTGACTGAAAGCAGGAGCATGGTATGCCAGTTCGCCAAACACGTGCACCTAAGACGCCTATTGACTCACAACCGGAGCCTGGTATTCCAGTTCGCCAAATACATGTACCTAAGACACCTATTGATTCACAGCCAGAGCCTGGTATGCCAGTTCGCCAAATACGTGTGCCTGATAGAGCTAATGACCCGCAGTCTGAACCCAGCCTGTCCGTTTTCAAAACACACGTACCCGAGAGACGTATTGACTAACAACTTCTCGGTTTACCAAACACATGTACTGGATTGACCCATCAACTTACACCTGGATCTTAGTACATGTCGGTTCGCCAGACGCATATACTTAAGACACCTATTGACTCAAAGCCGGAAGCTGGTATTCCAGTTTGCCAAATACCTGTACCTGATAGACCTGATGACCCACAGCCGGAGTCCAGCATGTCGGTTTACCAAATACCTGTACCTGATAGACCTGATGACCCACAGCCGGAGTCCAGCCTGTCGGTTCACCAAATACCTGTACCTGATAGACCTGATGACCCAAAGCCGGAATCTAGCCTGGCGGTTCACCAAATACCTGTACCTGATAGACCTGATGACCCAAAGCCGGAGTCCAGCATGTCGGTTCACCAAATACCTGTACCTGATAGACCTGATGACCCACAGCCGGAGTCCAGCATGTCGGTTCACCAAATACCTGTACCTGATAGACCTGATGACCCAAAGCTGGAGTCCAGCCTGTCGGTTCACCAAATACCTGTACCTGATAGACCTGATGACCCACAGCCGGAGTCCAGCATGTCGGTTCACCAAATACCTGTACCTGATAGACCTGATGACCCACAGCCGGAGTCTAGCCTGTCGGTTCACCAAATACCTGTATCTGATAGACCTGATGACCCACTGCCGGAGTCCAGCCTGTCGGTTCACCAAATACCTGTACCTGATAGACCTGATGACCCACAGCCGGAGTCCAGCCTGTCGGTTCACCAAATACCTGTACCTGATAGACCTGATGACCCACAGCCGGAGTCCAGCATGTCGGTTCACCAAATACCTGTACCTGATAGACCTGATGACCCACAGCCGGAGTCCAGCATGTCGGTTCACCAAATACCTGTGCCTGATAGACCTGATGACCCACAGCCGGAGTCCAGCCTGTCGGTTCACCAAATACCTGTACCTGATAGACCTGATGACCCACAGCCGGAGTCCAGCATGTCGGTTCACCAAATACCTGTACCTGATAGACCTGATGACCCAAAGCTGGAGTCCAGCCTGTCGGTTCACCAAATACCTGTACCTGATAGACCTGATGACCCACAGCCGGAGTCTAGCCTGTCGGTTCACCAAATACCTGTACCTGATAGACCTGATGACCCAAAGCCGGAATCTAGCCTGTCGGTTCACCAAATACCTGTACCTGATAGACCTGATGACCCACAGCCGGAGTCCAGCATGTCGGTTCACCAAATACCTGTACCTGATAGACCTGATGACCCAAAGCTGGAGTCCAGCATGTCGGTTCACCAAATACCTGTACCTGATAGACCTGATGACCCACAGCCGGAGTCTAGCCTGTCGGTTCACCAAATACCTGTACCTGATAGACCTGATGACCCAAAGCCGGAATCTAGCCTGGCGGTTCACCAAATACCTGTATCTGATAGACCTGATGACCCACAGCCGGAATCTAGCCTGGCGGTTCACCACATACATGTACTTGATAGGCCTGTTGACCCACAGCCGGTCTAGCCTGTCGGTTCACCACATACATGTACTTGATAGACCTGATGACCCAAAGCTGGAGTCCAGCATGTCGGTTCACCAAATACCTGTACCTGATAGACCTGATGACCCACAGCCGGAGTCCAGCCTGTCGGTTCACCAAATACCTGTACCTGATAGACCTGATGACCCACAGCCGGAGTCCAGCCTGTCGGTTCACCAAATACCTGTACCTGATAGACCTGATGACCCACAGCCGGAGTCCAGCATGTCGGTTCACCAAATACCTGTACCTGATAGACCCGATGACCCAAAGCTGGAGTCCAGCATGTCGGTTCACCAAATACCTGTACCTGATAGACCTGATGACCCACAGCCGGAGTCCAGCATGTCGGTTCACCAAATACCTGTACCTGATAGACCTGATGACCCACAGCCGGAGTCCAGCCTGTCGGTTCACCAAATACCTGTACCTGATAGACCTGATGACCCAAAGCTGGAGTCCAGCATGTCGGTTCACCAAATACCTGTACCTGATAGACCTGATGACCCACAGCCGGAGCCCAGCCTGTCGGTTCACCAAATACCTGTACCTGATAGACCTGATGACCCACAGCCGGAGTCTAGCCTGTCGGTTCACCAAATACCTGTACCTGATAGACCTGATGACCCACAGCCGGAGTCTAGCCTGTCGGTTCACCAAATACATGTACTTGGGAGACTAATTACAGCCGGAGCCAAGCCTTCGATCCGCCAAAAACACGTGCTCCGGAGGCCTATTGACTCACAGCCTGAGCCCAGCCTGAGCCCAGCCTGTTCGTTTGCCATACACCTACCCGAGATACCTATTGTCAAGTACGTGTGCATGGTAGACCTAATGACTCACAGCCTGGACCCAGACTGTCTGTTTCCTAAATACTCCTACCCGGGAGGCCTTATCGCAGCCTAGTATTTCGTTTTGCCAGACACATGCTGCTGATAGAGCTACATTTGTATTCTGACTCACAACCAGAGTTTAGCCTGTCGGTACACCTCAGAGAGATAATCACTTTCAACAGGAGTCCAGCGCATACCTTCGCCAAGCACCAGACAGACCTACAGCCTCAAGTCGAAACCCAGCCTGTCTAAAGGGAGTAGAACACAAGCCTTTATTGGGCATGCTTTTGCCACCTTGTCAGGTTTCAGCAGGGTTTCCGGCAATAAATCAGTAACATTGCCACTGAAATTCCGATCATCCTATAGAGTAAATGTGGAAAGGCCTATTACATGTATGTGTAAATACGTACGAATGTTGCAGTCCACGCCATTTTGATCTGGATACCAGTCGTCACAGCACTTATATTTAGTAACTTCCACCTTCCTGTAAACGGTTCTATACAAGAAAAATGGACAAAATTTATCCAGAATGTAGGTATGAAAAAAAAGGTATGACTAAACTTAAAAACTGCACAGCTGTACAATAACCTAAACAAATTCGTGAAATTCCCGAAAATTACCACCGTGATGTGCCGTAAATCAATCGGTAGTCGAGTATGATAACAGGCGTCCTACGATGTTGAGCGCCTCAATCAGGGATTGCAGATCAGTGAAATGTAGATCAAACTTTCTATGCCAACATCTGTCTTACAGCGGTTATCTCGCTAAACTCTCCACGAAATCCGCTAATCAACTTTATTTTTTGCTTGAGAGCTCATTGCAACAATAGAAGCTTCCTCTCAGTATTGAATATGAACACGTGGAATCAACGATCACACTAAAAACCTATGTTTTCATTGGCTGTGACTGAAAAGATGACCAATAGTGTGGCAGGTCTCAAATGACTATCTGTTTCAAGGTCATTTGTGCGCACCGAAAGTGAAGAGCACAATTTTTACAGATATATATCCAAGGTATTGGTGGTATTTAACGCAGTACTCAAGAATATTTCACTCATACGACGGCGACCAGCATTATGGTTTGAAAATTTCATAAAATGGCAATCATAAACTCAGTGTGCACGTGTTGAATATTGTGTTCGCATGTGAGAAATTGGATTCCCATAAACAGCTTCATATTGCAACAATTTTAAACATTGCATTGGTGAAATGGTATTGCCATTCCTCATCACATTTTCACATTTTCACAGTCACGTGTGCTAAATTGTCTTACAGGTAACTCGCAGCTTACAGAATTTAACATGGTCCGATCAGATGAGCTTAGCTTCATTGACCCACACCCTTGGGAAAAAAATTGACTGTAAAATTTCCCGCCAAATTTAGACGATGACGCAAGTTCAAAAATTTACATATCGCTACGTGGCTTAGTAATGATTACTTTTTTATGACGACTTTGAGTTATGACTTGATACAAAATCATTTCAGTAAAACCATCATACAGTCCTGTGCTGATGGGTGTATTATAATGATGTTCACAACACTTAGTCTATTCAGCACGGGCAAAGCAACAGGTGGTCAGATAGGGACTCTCGCCGTGAATGACAAACGATGATGTAACTGAGCAATGTTGCAATATGCATATATAACAATTCAGCTGTTTAAATTTGAATACACTCCGTCTGTTGTAGATTAACACCTCCAAATTTTGACGCAAAGAATGCTAGCAGTCATCAGAGCCTAAATTGGTAAGGTATGGCTATATGTACGTTCTAATCTAATACAAACAAACTGGGTGAAAATGAGTTTTCTTACGAGAACAAACAGGTAAAACTGAGCTAACTTTCGGTAAGAGGAGGCTAGCGCTTTACAATGTTTTGTTCAACCTACGGAAGGATAAAAAAATCACAAATTTAATATTTAGTTATCAGTATTTTAGAAACAGACAAACAGTGTTACTTCGATTATCACTTTAGAAACTTTTTTGTTCTGGATGTACCTTGTAACCATTTTCTGAAAAAAACGTCCAAGCATAAAGAGCGTGCTTTTCAGAAGAGATTAAGGGATTAAAGATGAGTGTTTAATCCTGCCTTTGACTGACAAGTCTGTCTTAATCCCTATACCCTGCTGAAGGTCACCCATCACCACACCACTCTGTTGTTTGACAAGGATTGACTGCTTGACACATTTTGGTTTAGGCCTACAGTGCTGACAAGTTTCATTCAGATTCCTAGTCTGAGTTAACACATCAGCTCAGCATAACATGTAATGTGACAACAATCTCACATTTAACTATTTAACAATATAGAATCAGCGGTCAAGAGTTCATTGATTTGATACATCTAAGAGTTAGGCTGAATAAGTCCCGGATTGTTCTGATGTTTAAGCCGCAGACTGAGGTCACGGGGAGCACCTCCTAATAACCCGATGAAGTTGCCTGGGCAATTTGTTACGTCTCCACGGCCTTATCGAAAGCACCACATTGATCAGCGTTAAGATTCCTTAGTTATGCTCAAAGTGAAAGCGGTCCTGTCAGCGTCAACATTTTAAGAGTGCAGGTAACTGCATCAAGTTTTTAAATGGAACACACTCCCAACTTGCTTGGGGCCATCCTTGGCCGAGCAAAATTTATCGAAACTTGGAAACTGGCTAAATTTGGATTACAATTTCATAGGTTAAAGTCCGAAAAAGCTTTGTGAGACGGCCCGTCCTACCTTAACCATGCATGTACCTGCTACTTGCGACCCAGCACACTTTGGTCTCACTTAACCCTCGTTCACTCCACGCCTTGGCAACACTCCATTTTAAACGACGACCCATATTCAAAACACTTCTCACTCACGCTCCAATTAGACGCTACGAACTTTGACTCAATTTTAAAGGAACGCTCCTTCATAAACTACTCTGTAATTTACTCCTATGCTTGTTTTGCAGAAACAGACAACTTACTCCGTCAACCATCCTGCAAAAAACCCCATTTGTCTTTTGGTTGCGTAAGCCTGGACCTCCACAGCACGATATTCACAAACGTTTGTCCTACAAAAGTAATTGTGGTAATTGTAATGCTTGCTGTCTAACCAAACTAAAATGAGATTGAATATAAAAGACTACAGAGTTAGGAGCAAATCCAGTGCTGCCAATACGGCATGATATTTGGCAGATGGTCACGCGAAACCGATTTAAAACACGGCCCTTTGTCAATTTACCTCGGGAGTTTTATTGTAACTGTTCATGTAAATGCGTAAAAGATAGCATGTTTAAAAACTATTTATGGGTAGTGTCATTCCATGCTTTACATACTCGCCCATTGCACGCATGGGGGTTGGGGGGTGGCGTGGGGGGTGGTCTATACTGGTTAGATGTGCTTGCCTTTCGACCGCTGGGATATGTTTTCAAAATAAACACTTCAGACATGTTTATCTACTAATCAAACATAAATGTAAGTTTCATCGACTAGTATTTATTGAAATATCTACCAAACTCCCAGGTAAAGATGTCACATTGTAATACTACTACATTTTTACCTATAATTTTTACTATGTAAACACATCTTTTGATTACTATTTCTGAATATACAGCTGAACGTATTTATTAAGTATAAGAGAGTAGTATTTATTTTTCTGTTCACGAACTAAGCACTTATTTTAGTGTGTACTATATTACATATTTGCTTTATCGGTATAAGTAAACTATGTAATTAGTATTAGGTTTGATAATTAACTAGGACATATTGTTTTGCAGAAAGCTTTTGGTCGGATAGATATGTGCCTTGTGGACTGACTTTGGAACAGACAGCTTTTGGATGGACAGATATAGGCCTTGTGGACTGACTTTGGAACAGAAGCTTTTGAATGGACAGATATAGGCCTTGTGGACTGACTTTGGAACAGACAGCTTTTGAGTGGACAGATATGGGCCTTGTGGACTGACTTTGGAACAGAAAGATTCTGGTGAGATAGATATAGGCCTTGTGGACTCATTTAGGGACAGAAAGCTGTTGGTGAGATAGATATAGGCCTTGTGTGCTGACTTTGGAACAGAAATCTTTTCATGGCGTTTCTATTACCATGCTGTCTTCCTTCGTGTTGTATACCTGTATAAACCTTTATTCTGAAGGATTATTAGTTCCGGAGGTTGTGATTAAATGTGAGTACGTTTGAATAAATCTAGGGGGTATGAAAGTTACCATTTATAAGCATTTACACGAGCATTTAGAATAAAACACTAAATGAGGTAAAATGACAAGAAGCAGAATTTCTCCGACCGGTTACGTGTGACAACTGACTAAGTTTCACGATGTCTTGAGTGCTCTAGTTGTGGTCAATCTCCATGTTGTCGCATTTTGTATGATAGAAGCCGTTCAGTTTTTGACTTAATACAGACATTCGTCCAGTATTAGGTTCCAGTTCGTTTGTGAGTGACTGTTGAACAAAAAACCTCTGGCTGGGCTGATACAGGCAGTGTGGGCTATTCAGGGACTGAGTGAGGTAGACGAAAGTCTACATTAGAGTAGAATACTGCACTCTTTTAGGGTTTTAACAAATCTTCTCTTTGAAAGGCGAAAACCAAAAAGTATCGGAGAAATTATTTAGTCTTTGGTTTGTAACAACGTAAGAAAATACCCCCCAATTAATTGTCATGGTATCAATTTAGCAATTGCACTTGATTTCACTTGATTTATTTATTTATTTGATTGGCGTTTTACGCCGAGCTCAAGAATATTTCACTTATACGACGGCAGCCAGCATTATGTCGGGAGAAACCCACGACCATCCGCAGGTTGCTGTTACACCTTCCCACGTGCGGCCGGAGAGGAAGCTAGCATGAGCTGGACTTGAACTCAGAGCGCCCATATTGGTGAGAGGCTCCTGGGTTATTGTGCTGCGATAGCGCGTTAACCAACTGAGTCACGTAGCCACCCCCCCCCCCCCCCAAAATGTGTTTGAAGCCATCTATCAAACAGGTAAACCTGGAGTCCGATTTACTCTCTTTTTTGGTGGGCTGCTGCTGGTTTTGGTGGGATAGTAATAGAGTTTGTTGACTGGCTGTGGAAAAGAAGCCCTTCAATCGGATAGCTATCGGCCAGTGTGGACTGACTTTGGAACAGAAGGCTTTTGATTGGATAGATACAGGCTTTGTGGCCTGACTTTGGAAAAGAAAGCTTTTGGTTGGATAGATAGTTCACAGTTGACATACGCTAATGTAAATGGTTGTTTTTTTGTTTGTTTGTTTTTTTTTTCAAACGTGTTTTAAGCCATCTTACATACAGGTAAAACTTGAGCCCGACTCACCCTCCTTTTTGCTGGGCTGCCGCTGGTTGTAACAAAGTCCACAAGAAGACCCTCAATATCCAGACTTTGATGTCCACGTGGAAACTTGTACATCGTGCCATGCTAATCCTGCAATCTGACAGAAAATGACGCTCTGAGTTCAAATAATCCCGATTTGAACAGATATTGATATGGTTGATTAACAATAAGGAATGAAGTAAAAAGAGTTATCGTGCACTGACTGTTTTCAATTTAATGTGTGGACTATTTAGGTCATATTTGTCCGATGGGGTTCTGTGTAAATATTTCGCTTACACCATGGCGATCATATTTTTTGTCTAGAGGAAACCGAACGCCCGGAATAAACCACTGACCTTCAGCAAGTAACTGACGATCGAGCCATCATTCCCCTTTCCATGAAGAATGCACAGCGGCAATAAGGCCTAGGGTTTCATGTGGCTTTGGCTATCAACCCCAACTGCAGTGGAACCCTCCAATCCATTATATTAAACGAACGTATATTACAATTATTATACAATTATTGTATACAATGGTTTGCAGGGTGCACCATGGCTGGAATTGATGGCTAAAGTGACGCGAAACTCTTCGTCACATTGCCGCCATATATTGTGCACGAATCTGGGGAAAAAACGATTGATAAATGAATGGACAGATTGGTGTTTAACACCATTGTGAAGAACTTTTTTTACAGCACGTGACCCGGTCACCTTATACTAACAACGGGCCAACAAGTCATGTTTCCTTGCTCTAAACTCTCTCTGCTGAGCGCCAAACGAGGCACCACCTAGTACCATTTTAAAACACATGTATGACCGACCAGGTTTTCATTCCAGGGTCTCCCGACTTCGGTGCGGACGCTCTAATCATTAGGCCTTTGAAGCGGGTGTTCTGTGGCTAGTTACAATATGGTATCTGATGTTGGTGTACTGTCTGCAGCGAGTGTACCGTAACTGTTTGACATAGTGTATTTTCAGGCACGCCTTGGATGCCTGAAACATCTTGCTGTTGTCAACATATTGTTACTGGTTTAAACGTTTTGCTTGTGCTCAGCAAGCTGTGATTGGTTTAAAATGGCATGTATGTGGGCTGTATACTGTGGTTATTCAACCATCTCAGTTTTCAATATACTGTGACCGGTTTAAACGTCATATACTGTATCCTGCCAGTGTACTGTGAGCGGTTAAAACATCTGGTCGGCTGTAGATGTACTGTGTCTGGTTTTAATCTCTTGTCTGTTCTCATTGCACTGTGTGATGTCTGTTGCCAGACGTGCATTACATAGCCGCTGGCAGTATACTGACTGATCAACTCGTTTTAGTATTATCTCCTCCAAGTATACTGTGATTAGCTGAAACGTCTTACCTACTGTTGATATAATGACTGGTTATAACGTCTTTTCTGCTGTCAGCATACTGCTATTGGCTGAAACATTTTACCTGTTGTCATAATGCCTTGATTGGCTGAAAGGCCTTACCTACTGTTGATATAATGACTGGTTATAACGGCTTTTCTGCTGTCAACACAATGCTGTTGGCTGAAACATCTTACCTGTTGTCATAATTTCATGACTGGCTGAAAGGTCTTATCTACTCTTGATTTAACGACTGGTTATAACGGCTTTTCTGCTGTCAACATACTGCGATTGGCTGAAACATCTTACCTGTTGTCATAATTCCATGACTGGCTGAAAGGTTTTACCTACTCTTGATATACTGACTGGTTATAACGCCTTTTTTGCTGTCAGCATACTGTGATCGGCTGAAACATCTTACCTGTTGTCATAATGCCCTGATTGGCTGAAAGGTCTTACCTACTGTTGATATAATGACTGGTCATAGCGGCTTTTCTGCTGTCAACATACTGCGATTGGCTGAAACATCTTACCTGTCTCTATACTGTGACCGGTTGAAATGTATTGGGTTTGTTTTTTAGCATAATGTGACTGTTTTGAATCTCGTAAGGATGAATGCCACAGGCTGTCAGAATATTCACGTGATAGCTGGGCTAAGGTAAGGTGAATGTCAGAAACTGTCATAACTCCCACTTGATAGCTGGGCTAAGGTAAGGTGAATGTCAGAAATTGTCAGAGCTCACACTTGATAGCTGGGCTGAGGTAAGGTGAATGTCAGAAACTGTCATAACTCCCACTTGATAGCTGGCCTAAGGTAAGGTGAATGTCAGAAACTGTCAGAACTCCCACTTGTAGCTGGGCTGAGGTAAGGTGAATGTCAGAAACTGTCATAACTCCCACTTGATAGCTGGGCTAAGGTAAGGTGAATGTCAGAAATTGTCAGAGCTCACACTTGATAGCTGGGCTGAGGTAGAGGTGAATGTCAGAAACTGTCATAACTCCCACTTGATAGCTGGGCTAAGGTAAGGTGAATGTCAGAAACTGTCAGAACTCCCAACTGATAGCTGGGCTAAGGTAAGGTGAATGTCAGAAACTGTCAGAACTCCCACTTGTAGCTGGGCTAAGGTAAGGTGAATGTCAGAAATTGTCAGAACTCCCAACTGATAGCTGGGCTAAGGTAAGGTGAATGTCAGAAATTGTCAGGAGCTCACACTTGATAGCTGGGCTAAGGTAAGGTGAATGTCAGAAACTGTCAGAGTTCACACTTGATAGCTGGGCTAAGGTAAGGTGAATGTCAGAAACTGTCATAACTCCCACTTGATAGCTGGGCTAAGGTAAGGTGAATGTCAGAAACTGTCAGAACTCCCACTTGATAGCTGGGCTAAGGTAAGGTGAATGTCAGAAATTGTCAGAGCTCACACTTGATAGCTGGGCTAAGGTAAGGTAAATGTCAGAAACTGTCATAACTCCCACTTGATAGCTGGGCTAAGGTAAGGTGAATGTCAGAAACTGTCAGAACTCCCACTTGATAGCTGGGCTAAGGTAAGGTGAATGTCAGAAACTGTCAGAACTCCCACTTGATAGCTGGGCTAAGGTAAGGTGAATGTAAGAAATTGTCAGAGTTCACACTTGATAGCTGGGCTAAGGTAAGGTGAATGTCAGAAACTTTCAGAATGCTCTCTTTATAACCTGGGCTTAGGCTGGGAAAATGTCAGGAACTGTGAGAGTACTCACTTGACAACCTAAGGGTAAGAGAAAGTGAAAAAAATTCCAAAATACTCACTTGATGAGACTAATGAAAGACCAACTGTCAAAACACTGTGTTGATAGCATGGCTGAGACACGGATAATGACAAGAACTTTTACAATACTCACATGATGGCTGGACAGGCTGGACGAATGTTTGCACCGTCTACATGTACCTAGACGTCTATTGCGTTCTTCTTGGTTGATCGATTGTCAATTGTGGGAAAACTGTTTAAATAATTTAGGGTCGGAGATTAGAAACTTGGGTGACGTCCAGACGTTTTAAGTACAGCCTTTTTTGTATTCCTAAGTACTAACAATAATGTAATATATATTTATTTAATGACTGAGTAGAACATGTGAACTTGTGACCAGTCTCAGGACAAAGAGCTGTAAACACCATGTAAATAAATTAGATCCAAGTGTAGTTGAAGATAAGCTTGGTTCGCTTAAGAGGTTGGGGAGGGAATAGATTCTGTAAAATTTCAAACTGCCAGACTGTTTGAAATATCCGTTCAAGCTGAGAGCTGCAAGTCTGTTATTATTGTTCTTATAGTTATTAAAATGTTATCTGTCATCACTTTTGGGGATTTCCTGAAAAAAGTGTTTGTCAGTAAAAATGCCGGTTAATAGTCAGTAAAAAGTGTTGAAGTTCGCCGTGCGTCACGTGATATTACGTCACGACCTGTTGTTTGCAGTCACGAGGATGTGCTTACAATAAGTATAATAAGTTCGAAAAACTTATTTTTGGAAAACATTGTATTAAGCATGACCACATAGACAATGGTTGCTGTAAGCCGAAACGGTTCTGGAACCTTAAATATGTCATTTATTTTTGAAATTAGGGTGTTGTAACGTAGTCAAGATGTTTGTTTTGCACACACGCTTGGACACAACAGGAGTTAGTTTAATACCAGTCTCGGGCAAGAAATCGTCCGAATATCCCTCACCCTGCGGTCCCCAGAGCAGTGAGAGGAGCACAGATGGGTCCAGCGTAAATTTGCCGTCCGCCACTTTCACATCCATCTGTGCGTTTACATGTTCCATAGTTCATTAGATACTTTCTCTTTTAATACTAGCTTTTAGCACTAGCTCCAATTCCTTTCAATCTTTAAACTGACTGTCGACGTACAAGTGAAATGTTCCTGGGTACTGTTCTATAGAGTTGTAATGTTTTTAGTGACGCAGCAGCACACAAAGCCTGTCGGAAACCACCGGAGTCCTTGGGGTATCATCACACAAAGCCTGTCGGATACCACCGGAGTCCTTGGGATATCATCACACAGAGCCTGTGGAAAACTATCACACAGTTTGCAAAAACACCTGGCAGTATCCAATGGAAAACCACTGGGCAGAGGCCGCGGTAGATCATCTGTATGAAACCACTGAGCAGAATCTACTGGAAACTACCACACGTGGTCTCCGTGGCCGAGGTGGTTAGCGTGCAAGCGCGGCGCAATGACTCAGGAGCCTCTCACCAATGCATTCGCTGTGAGTTCAAGTCATACTGGTTTGCTCTCCGGTCGTAAGCGAGAAGGTCTGACAGCAAACCTGCGGATGGTGGTCAGGTTGCCCCCGGGTTATATATTCTTGAGGACTGCGTAAAAACACCAATCAAATAAATAAATAAATAAATTAATAACAAGAGAGGGCACGAGATTACTGTCGCCCAATGAAAATACTCCCCTCTGTGGTAGCTGCATTTAAACGCTTTCCTCTGTGTTACAATGCGTCTTGTGTAGTGACAGCATAGGGCGTTACACCACGAGCTGCACAATGTATGAGGGATACTGCGATTACCCTGCCTGTCCGTCTGTATGCTTGTCCGTCTGTAGACGAGATTTCGTCAGTGAGTCTCCTTGCAAACAGCTCAGCCGAGTTTGATCAATCTCACTATACATCTTGCCTATTATCCAAACTTGGTCATTATTACGAAGATAATAACCTCTTTAAATGTTACCGGAAGGGCATCTGAGAAAGGTAATAATGACTTATATCCCGTAAAAACAATACATTACTGTCATAGCCGATCTCCAGCCGGCCAGCCAGTACGGCTCAACAGGTGACGTGATAGATGGCCAACCCAATTCTAGTTGAACTAAATAACCCGGGAATTCGTATCAAAACGATGTCATTTTCGAGATGGATTCTATCTTCACACAAGCAAATATACCGCCATATTAATTTGAACTCAAGTTGACGTCGTTAAAGTTCCGACACTGACATCTGTGGCCAGACTTCAGATTCCGAGTTTGCAGAAGTTGAATTGATCTTTGTCCAAGCATTTCCAGCCGCACTGGCAATATACAGGCTGGTAGACTATAGCTTTACCCGGTGTTACACAGTACAATTCGTGTCTTTATTTTAAGACTTAATATATATTTACCATTCTTTTCATCTGTCGATTTCACAATAAAAACCATTCTATTATCATATATATATATATATATATATATATATATATATATATATATATATATATATATATATATATATATATATATATATATATATATATATATATATATATATATATATATATATATATATTTATATCCCTGAGGATCAAATGGTCTGGAAACTTGAAAAAATAACTCCAGGGTTCTTCGACGAGCTGTTTTTACAAAGGTATGCAGAATATCACAGCATTTCGTGGAGAAATCCAATATGCATGTTGTCATTCTCGTAGCTTTTCTAAAACTGAACTAAGTCAGAGCTGGGCTTGTATAAGGTAATTCAGCAGAGATTACCGAATGTTGGCGGAAAAATGCAGAAAACCAGCCTCATTATCTGGTGATTTTAAGTGCCATGTTACTCAGATTACTGCTCCCTTTCATAGCATTTTTTACACTCATTTTAACAATATATACGATGGTAGCTTATCATGAATAAATACTGAATCAGGAAACTAATCTTTGAAGCTTATATCAATCGGGGAGTTATTTTCATTATTATCATAATTACTCCCGCTAAGGTACTTCGTGCAATAATGGATTTTCTTGTACACAGATTTTGTCCATGTATCTCCTGCTAAAGTATCGTATCATTTCCCTGAAACTTTGTGTATATCTTTTATATCATCTAAATACTCACATACCTATCAATAATAATGACAGTCTGATTATTATATTTATCTTTTATAGTTACCCTCATTCACAGCGTAATAATGCTTTTCATGTATACAGCTAAATGAAGAAGCTGGTGAATTCAGCAGGTATATATTACCATCTTTTTTATTCATTTTTTTTTAAATGTATATATGTACATTGGCAACTCGTGCGTTAAATTAAAGATTTGGATACAATGAAACATTCATCAACTGTTATCCTTTATGCCGTTTACAACTTCTTCAATTAGTCATTTAGAACTCTGGATTCTTTATGCTGCTTACAACATCTTCAATTAGTCATTTAAAACATTGGATTCTACATTGGCCTATCCTTACCATACACAAATATTTTTAGCTGTATTCTCTGCTGATCGCTACTCTTCTCGTTTCAAACTGGATGTACCAGTAGTGTAATCAATGCGCACCACCAATAGCCCATGAAACTGTCCATATGGGGCCAAACTAAGCAGCATGAAATCATTTCAATTTTGACGGCTAGGGGTGGTGGGCTAGTTTTCTTTGTTTTATTCTTGGAAATGTTGGGGGATGGAAGAGGGGTGTTTCGGGCATCTGGATTCTACTTATGATTGTTATCAACATCAATAGACCAATCGCATTTGTTATGAATTCTCTCCACCAATCAGCGGTGACCAGTGGGCTGTCGCTGTGTGTATAAAAAGCCTCGGTTTAGGGCTTCGATACTTGTTCCATGTATTTCTATATTTAGCTCAGTCTTGCGTACAAGCCGAATTGGTGTGCGTCGTACTCATCATACAACAATATCGTCATACAACATATGTGTAATAGCTTTAATCTACCCGGAAGTTCCATCTTGGGAGTAGATCCTTTACAACAATTCCACGGTTATTCGAAGGCTGTAGAATTAACGGTAATTCGATTAACGTATAGTTTCTTGTTGAAACTGTCTACTTTTGGTTAACAAACGTTGTTTGTTAACGGTGTTTCAGTTAATTATGTACATTAAAGTTTTGAACACCATCAGTGACTTCCTACCCAACCCTCTCTGTATTAAGTAGACCAAAACAAAAAAACAAAACCTAAAAAAACAATACTGTATAACAGTACTAAACAATATATATATATATATAATGTAAATTATAATACTGTAACAGTAACCAAATATCGTAATGTCCAAAGTCAATGCTTTATAGAAACGGAAGTGATAATATCAAAGCTACTGAGAGCTATCATTCCCCAGAACTGTATCTTTGTGATATTTTCTGATATCCCCCAAGCCGTGTTCAATATCACACTGTCTTTATAGTACACATTTAACGTGTTTAACAGACGCTAGTAACAAAAGTTGCCCTCTGTCAGTTCTCGATACTCCATTCCCTTTATCGCTGCGTCTTTGGCTCTTAGGCGGTGTTCCGTTCGGTGTGGACTCTTCAGGGCTGTAAATAGGAAGGTACATAACTGATAACGTTAGAACGCTTCTGCTCATTAGTATGTCATCAGGGAAAAAATCACCATGGGCAATGGCGTCCGTAAGATTCAACTTATACTCGTAAGACTGTCGTATCTGTACAAGATGCAAAAGAAATGGTGACTTACGCTGTTGAGATAGAAGACTGTTGATGGTGGCTTCGCAAGGAACCGCATCAAAACGTGTTCCCCTCGCAACTGCTGCGCTCTTCTCGTCTCTGCAATAAACAATAAAAAACGGGCACCTTTTTATTAACCGATGCTTACAATTAGTAATCGACAGTTATCGCGTTATTTACCATGTGACCGTATTAAAATATTCATCCTTTTTACAACAACATGAATTAAACTAAAATGTACATTTTCGTACCTAGTAGTGAATTATGAAATATATGCAACGAGTTAAAACCTTTCAAACTATTTTAGAGCTTGTTTTAGTGGCATTTAAAAGTTGGCACGAAAGTACACCAGACAACGCATTCAGACCCTTAATTGTCTGAACATTTTACCTACATAACTCTATTAACCTGCTGACACCTATACCTCTACTTGTTATATTTAACCACTTTGTGTTATGATGTCATTCACTTGATAACGATGCTAGTATCTACATCGAAACGTCGTGCCAATAAACCAAGAAGTTGTAAATTCATAAGCAATGTCTTGTCTAGTGTATTTTAGAGCTTTTACATTCTCTAGGTTCGACGAAGACATTTACAAAGAGACAGGCTGGCGCATTCCATTCCAACAGACAAAACAATTCTTCCCACCGGGAAGTGTGCAGCTGACAACAAGACAGGGTGTCAATAATCAGATGTAATCCATGTTTTAATTACTGGTTGAAAATCCACACATGCATATTGCTAAAGAGAAGGCCCCCTGGAGCAGCGCCATCACACCAGCCACCTAGTTTTGCTAAACAGAAGGCCCCCTGGTAGCGGTGCCATCACACCAGCTAGCTAGTTTGGCTAAAGAGAAGGCCCCCTGGGAGCGGTGTCATCACACCAGCCAACTAGTTTGACTAAAGAGAAGGCCCTTTGGAGCGGCGACATCACACCAGGCAACTAGTTTGTCTAAAGACAAGGCCCCCTGGAGCGGTGCCATCACACCAGCCAACTAGTTTGGCTAAAGAGATTGCCCTTTGGAGCGGCGACATCACACCAGACAACTAGTTTGTCTAAAGAGAACCCCCCCTGCTAGCGGTGCCATCACACCAGACAACTAGTTTGGCTAAAGAGAAGCCCCCCCCCCCCCTCTGGGAGCGGTGCCATCACACCAGCCAACTAGTCTGGCTAAAGAGAAGGCCCACTGGAGCGGTTCCACCACACCAACAAACTAGTTGTCTGGTCATTGATGACAAAAGACAATAGAAGCATATAATGTGTAATGTCACCAGTGAACCGTTCAGTTTCATTACGCTCTGCATTTTGAAAAAAGGGGCTAAGATGACATTTATCTAAATCACCCAACCGTGTCCTATAATCCACCTATTGTATGTTCATTCACAACCCAGTGCCGGCAACTTCCCATGGTGTGGAACTGCCATCTGGTTTACTTTGCGCCTAAAGCCACTCTTAACAGGTAAGCTCAAAATTTACATACAAAAAAACACAAATCTAATGAATGAATGTGAAAAAAATCGATGTATACTTTTATCAATAGCACAGCACCTGGCAAAATCGCCAGAAAGGGGACAGGAAAGGAAAAAACTTTCGGCAGAGACAGGCAACAAACGTCTAAAAGTAATGAATGTTACATACAGACAGGTGAGTGTTGAAGTGGTATACGTGTGGGAGATGCGAGAACGACTAGAAATCAGAATCATTACACCTTTCCTGACAAAAAGAATGTATTTAGGAAAACCTATGGGACATTCAAAGCTATGTACAGATTAAAGTTAACTTCGGATGTGAATAACAGCACATGTAGATCGAATATGGAGGCTGTTACAAATGCTCTGCAAGCGGTTACTTTAAACGGTGTAAATGACAAAATTTGGGGGGGGGGAGGCTTTTATGTTTTTCATAAAGGCATGAATACCCTCATAGTTCTGAGCTCAAGAGCTGTGATAGATTTTTCTTCACGTGACTTGTTAGATACCATTGAGAAAATACTCTCCTCCAATGGAACAGTAGTTTTAATGACCTCTTTGTAATACATGTGGGCGTCATTAGACTCATCAGAGGCTTTGAGAGAAAGAAATTAACAAATGTCTCAGGGCTAAAAGGCAACGAGATGTGTAATTCAGCTATCCAACAAGGATAACTTGTGTATAGCCAGAACACTTGTTATAGCTAGAGCGTATATGTTGAACCACTCAGACAAGAAAACAGTGGCATTTTCCAACAAAGCACTCCAGATAAAACTGGCCATACTGGTATGCCAAAAGGTGGAACTGAATCCCGACTTGCCGCATGTATCAGCAGTGGCAGTTATATGTATGCGTGGACAATCTGAAATTTTCAAAGATGTTCAACATTCCGGGAGTGGGTTGGTGGGTGGTGGGGGGTGACATTTGAAGAAAAATCAGTAGGTATTTATGTAGGTATGAATTACTATGGAAATTGATAATAAGAGTAAAACCTGGATCAGTTCGAGATTTGAGATCCATCCGGATTTGGACGCTGTCATCAGTAAGAGATTATATATTTTTGTAATTAATTGTATTCTTTTGTATATTATTGTCATTTGTATTATTTGTCTGTTAAATATATATATTGAACCTATTAAAGCCTTTGCGTGTTTCTTTGTTTGATCTTGTGTAAGGCCTATCGCTGATGTGAAAGTTAAACAAACCAGTTGTTTCTCGTCTTTACTCTCCGATAGTGGTAGCCTAACCTTACACTTTCAAAAAGAGATGGTATGTGGGAAGGTCTTTCAGCAACCTGCGGGTGGGCGTGGGTTTCCCCCGGGCTCTGCCCGGTTTCCTCTCACCATAATGCTGACCACCGTCGTATAAGTGAAATATTCTTGAATACGGCGTAAAACACCAGTCGGATCAGATCAGAGATCAAAAAGATATGCCCGATTATTGTTGCTCTGATGGTGTGCACGGCGATGGACGAAGAACATCCGGTGGCGGCCGGTACTTTACAGAGCATAGCTTTGCTTTCAGATTTTTAAAGCCCGCCTGTTTACAAATTACTTTAGTGCCTTAAGGAGGTGTTGTTAAAATGTTCTGATTCATCGTGTTAGACTGAATAACCTCTTCTTCGGCAGTAAGAAGGCATTGTATCGAATGACGTCATAAGTATTTTTAAAAATCAGCAGCATGCTGGATATTGGGCGCAGTTGAACATACCTTGACGGATGGGGACATCAGTTACGTAATCCACTATCGACTTCACTGTAAACCGTTTTCTTACACTATTTTGTTTGAAACTGTTTAAATCTTTTAGTAAAATGTAAACTTAATAAATTAATTTTATTGTTATCTTATGTAGATTAAGATCTCAGGGCAGCATGTATTTTAGAGTCGGATGTTAGAAAACTTTGTTTTAGAAAACATTGTAGGAAATCAAATTTGGCCTACGATCGAGATTGTAACTTCAAAAACTTGCAGTTGTCTTACAATTTCTTTGTGCAAGCGGCACAGCTTATTTTGCAATCAATTTTATCAACTCAAATTTGTAGTGTTTACAATCGATTCTAAATACGATCTCTTTGTAAAAACGAGCCCAGATAGGTATTGTCGAACCTCGCTGCTGCACACTAGAGACAAGAACGACACAGGCATGTGAAGTAAATTCTTGGAAAACGTTCACTGCGGAATCATTGATTTATTGATGGATTTATCAAGCGTTTTGAACTGTACTCGTTTTTTAAATACATGTTTCCTGACGTTAATGAATATCTACATTTATTTATTATTAACGGCTTTCCTCTGCTGTATTATCAAATAAAATAACATTAAATAGCTTATGATATTAAACTAACAACCATATAAATAATCGAATTAACTAAATAAATCAGCTGGATAGAATACATTAGATAACATTTAAACGTTTGTCTTTATTACAAATAATAAAACACTGGCACCCCTTGATAATTTTAGATAAAATATATACATATCTCAGAAATTCGTACTACGGAAACCTTTTGGTGTGGCTGTGGGAAAAAAAATCATGGAGGTGAACGTTATGATCTCGAAACGTTGATTCCTTTCCAGAAACTTTGAAATTCATGTCTCGAAATTTCGACTTCGTTAGAGCTACATGGTTGCCCAAAATGATGGAATAAAATATTTTGTACAGCTTTTTCCAAATTTGCACCAGATTTTCCCCAAGATTTTGGGCTACCAAGAAAATTCGAGACAGATTTACCTTCTTCAGTTAAAGGTGGAACCATTTGCAATGTTCAAACGTCCAGAGAATGCAAAATGGTGAAAGGAATACAAAACCAGAAGATTTAGCTTCAATTGTTGAGATTTAATGTGACCATAAGATTCAAATGAAAACAGTTGAATCGATGAGCTTGACAAATGGGAATGCACAAATAAAGTCTCAGCAACAGATTAAAAGTCTCTAGTAACGTGTGTTCTAGACCACCTCTGGCACGAATAAGGGCAAGGAGACGCCGCGACATGCTATCATCGAGTTTGTTGGTTTGAGGTGTATTATCCCGGCCCTTGATCGTACGGCCAAGAACATCCCAGGTATGCTCGATGGGGTTCATATCAGGCGGACAAGCTGGCCATGGGAGCTGCTCCACACTCTCATCCCAAAGAGAGTATCTGACGACGTTGGCCCTTTGTGGCCTGGCGTTGTCGTCTTGAAGCCGACACGAAAAGCTCTGTATTGCCACCATGATGAATGCCACCCCACACAATCACTGAACCGCCACCACCTTGACGGGACTCTAGGACACAGTCATCATGGAGGTTCTCGCCACACAATCTGCGAACCCTTTGTTGTCTATCTTGTCGGTCAAGAATGTATCTGCTTTCCTCAGTGAAGACGACGTGACGCCAATGGCCGACCTGCAACGCCCAGTGCCCCCTACCCCAAAAGAGTCGTGCAACACGATGCGGAGCAGTCAGACGTGGACATGTGACCATCCGTCTTGCTCGATGCCCTGAATCAATAAGTCGTCGATTCACGGTTTGGCGTGAAACACGAACCCCATAGTGTTGCCTCCACAAGAGACGGAGACGGCTGGCTGGTATTCTGCGGTTTGTTCGACACAGGTGTATCAGTCTCCTATCCTGTCGTCTTGTGGTCGAATGTGGACGCCCTGTTGACTTTCCTGGCGTTAACTGATGTACCTCTCTGACGCGTTTCAGAATCTTACAGACCGCACTTTGTGATATCCCTGCAGAAGTGGCGATATCGGCCTGTTTAAACCCTTCCCGTCTTAGTGCAACCACCCTCCGTCGAATCGCTAGTGGCGTAGGAGCAGACATGACACTGTGAACTTCTATGCCAAAATTTGAAATCTGGGATGGCCTAAACAGAAGGCCTGTTTATATAGAGGTGCAGCCGGAGAGAAAGTACCAAACTTAAATTGTTTCACTTTACATGGCTCTCAACCGAAAGTCCTTCCACGTAACTAAATTTTTGGCTTCCACTTACATAAAGGGCCCCTTGTATAACAGTTAGGAAGAGCCAAGTGTATTGAAGGGAGGACCAAATACTTGTGTTTTCCAGAAGTGTAGCCTGAATTTATTTTATTCCATCATTTTGGGCAACAGTGTATATAATCACATTGTTGTGAGCTGTAACCGCTATAAAATCATATTGTTGACAGCTGCACCCGTTATGCAATCACACTGTTGACAGCTGCACCCGTTATGCAATCATATTGTTGACAGCTGTATCCGCTATACAGTCACATTGCTGACAGCTGTAACCGCTATAAAATCATATTGTTGACAGCTGCACCCTTTATGCAATCCCACTGTTGACAGCTGCACCCGTTATGCAATCATATTGTTGACAGCTGTATCCGCTATACAGTCACATTGCTGACAGCTTTATCCGCTATACAATCATATTGTTGAAGGCTGTAATCGCTATGCAATCCTATTTTTGACAACTGACAGCAGCTGTAACAGCTATGCAACCACATTGCACAAAGCTGTAACTGGTATAAATGAACAATCACATTTTTGATAGCGGTTACAGCTGGACAATCACATTGTTGACAGCTATAACCACAGTACGATTACATTGTTGACAACTGTAAGCGCTATGCAAACACACAGTTAACAGCTGTAATCGGTATACAATCACATTGTTGACAGTTGCACCCGATATGCAATCACATTGTTGATAGCTGTAACCACTACACAATCATACGTTGACAGCTATACAATCACATTGTTGACAGCTGTAACCGCGACAATATCACATTGTTGACAGCTGTAACCGCTTTATTGATTTACTACTATATGGTCACTCATTAAAGGAGAATTAAGCATTTGTTACCTATTACTAATGAAATACAGTTGATTTAATTACTTGTCATCGATAACTAATCAAACGTATGCTTGTCATCGATAACTAATCACTAATTACTTGTCTTCGATAACTAATCAAACGTATGCATTTAATTAACACATGCACTTGTTACCGCTATAAATCCACACATATGGTTGACAAAAGCACCATATCAACTAAATTTCCCTTGGCACGCGGTTTACTCTAGTTATCTTGGCCGTGCATATAGAACATAGTGTCGAGTGCGTTCAGATACCACTTGGAATCCCTCCTTGAATGTCGGATCTAGCCACGCTTGCGATGAAGAACAAAAGACGACCAGAACTTTTGCTGACAGCAATCGTTGACAGTCTGGTTGGATACGCTGAGCGGATTAAACCCCGCTGACAGGATGTAATCGACACAGACACTATACAGGCACAAAGAAATGTAAAAAAAAAAATGAAATGTATCAACAGACAATAGTGTATGGTTAAGTATGATGTATTGAAATACAGCATTATGAAAGTGTTTACCTTAGAGACAGCATGCATCTCTGGAGAAGATCAAGGACATCTTATTGATGACACAGATGCATTACACTGTTCGCACATCTTTACGATGTGAGTTTAAAGCGAGTCAGACACGAAGCTTGTCTCCATATTCCGTCTTTAGCACGACAGCACTGGTATTCGCAATGGGTTCCTTGGTGTTCTTACAGATGCTTGTTACATCAGTTGCAATTTTACAGGTAGGCCTACAGGTAGCAAGTTGTGAAATGGGTTAATATTATGAACTCGGCATACACGTGTGTTTCAATCGTTCGTCAACTCCATTTATCTAGTTCGTTCACGACTAAATTGTGAACACGGTAGCGAGTCGCGTAGTTACATTGCATACAAGTTCAAGAAAACTTGGCGACCCTGCATAATGTTCGGGTTGAGTTGAGCCGGGTCGTGAGCTCTCCTGTATGCCGGCCTTATGGAGGCTATACCAAAGATTTGTGGCAAAACAACCATATTCGCTAGTCCCATTAAATTTTCTATAGTTTTACCAAGCATAGTTCAAATGATTGCCTTTCAGCAGATATCATTAACATTTTATAAAACAATGCAAAGTAATATAATGTAACGATTTCTTAATAAGCAGATAGTGACAGTGAACTATTAACGAAATAAAAGTAATTAAATAACTAGGTGTAGGAAGTTAATCCGTCAGAATTTATAAAGTAAGAAGGAACATACATATTGTCTGAATTACAATGTAGGCCTGAATTACAATGTAGGTCTGGGGTACAATGTAGGTCTGAGGTACAATGTAGGTCTGAATTACAATGTAGGCCTGAATGACAATGTAGGTCTGAGGTACAATGAAGGCCTGAATTACAATGTAGGTCTGAATTACAATGTAGGCCTGAATGACAATGTAGGTCTGAGGTACAATGAAGGTCTGAATTACAATGTAGGCCTGAATTACAATGTAGGTCTGAGGTGCAATGTAGGTCTGAATTACAATGTAGGTCTGAATGACAATGTAGGCCTGAAGTACAATGTAGATCTGAATTACAATGTAGGCCTGAATTACAGTGTAGGTCTGAATTACAATGTTGGCCTGAATTACAATGTAGGTCTGAGGTACAATGTAGGCCTGAATTACAATGTAGGTCTGAGATACAATGTAGGTTTGAATTACAATGTAGGCCTGAATTACAATGTAGGTCTGAATGACAATGTCGGCCTGAATTACAATGTAGGTCTGAGGTACAATGTAGGTCTGAATTACAATGTAGGTCTGAATGACAATGTAGGCCTGAATTACAATGTAGGTCTGAATTACAATGTAGGTCTGAATGACCATGTAGGTCTGAATTACAATGTCAAAAGTGTCCGCCTTTTGCTAGTACAAAGTGGAAAGTGTAAACAGAAATGCATGTTTGATTCATAAGGAACTCCACAGAAGCATAAGCTATAAATCGTTCGTACTTGGGTGGAATTCAGATGTGTGTGGTTCAATCACCGCATCGCAGACCCAACCTGCTGTGAATAGCTGGCTGTAGAAATATAAAACATGTTACTGGAATTATGTGTGTGTGTGTGTGTGTGTGTGTGTGTGTGTGTGTGTGTGTGTGTGTGTGTGTGTGTGTGTGTGTGTGTGTGTGTGTGTGTGTGTGTGTTTTAAATATTTTATTGCAGGTTTCCTAATATGTCGCATAAAAGTCAAGGCAGTTCAAAAGTTCCATTTTAAGAAAGTGTAGAGAATGATTCGAAACAAATATTCGTATACCAGCCGTCAACCGTTTCCGGGTGAATAATCCCAAGGTCAATTCCCATAACGAGGTTTAAGACAAACCACCAAAGAACTAAGAAAGTATACGAAAGGTACGAAATTAGGACGAATCATGCAAATAGATGTCAACAGTTTTCAATGATGTTAGAAAGACGTAAGGAATGTTTCAGGCCAAGGAATGAATGAGTATTCAAATCGTGTATTCGTCGTGTACCATGCTAGTATATAGGTCGATAATCAAAACATGTATCTCGGTTGCGCTTTGATTGCAGTTCTGGATTCTGGACGCTTTGTCAGTGTTTTACAGTTTCAAACATAATTCGAGTCAGGAACACATTTTATCTACGACGGTCGCATTAGGTTTTAATCGCTCTATCGTTCTAGCGTTCCATCGCCCAAGCACAAAAGACGACCAGAACATTTGCTGCCAATCGTGGATAGTCCAGTTAAATACGCTAAGCGAAAACATCCATATTCGCTATTCCCATTAAATTTTTACCAAACATAGTTCAAATGATTACCATGGAATTCAGGCGGTGACATGTTTTTTTGACATTAACAAATCTAGTTCAAAAGAACCATAGGTTATGCACTGGAACTAGCTCTTAGTAGTCTGCAATCAAGAGATACTGGCGTGGTGTTCTGTTCCTTCCGTAAAACAAAAGTAAAGAAAATGAACGTGATTTAAGGACGAGACACCAATTTTTAATAAAGTTTCGAATAAAGTTTGCGCTGACTCGCACTTGTATTTAGTCTTTCGCTTTCTGTACAACCACAATTTTTGCAGTTAAATTAATGGTTTCTCGTCCCTAAATCACGTGTAATTCTCTCGCCAGATGTTCCTAGCAACGTCTTCAGGTCAGCCCACGTGGTCGTGTTATAAGGAGAAAGGGAGCTGTTATTATTCACCTGAATTCACAAGCGCGCAGGCTGAAGCGGCTTGCTGGTGCCGATCGTCTGGAGGTCACATGGTCAAGATTGACTCTCAAGAAGAACTGGACCTTGTCCGGCAAATGATGGCCAATAAAGGTCGGCAGGAAGGATTTTACATTGGTGCCACGGATCACAGGACAGGTAACATAATGAAATGATAAATTAACTCATTTGAATTCACCATTCTTCGTCATCGCTAATAACGTAGCTTCATTCAGCCCATTTGGACTGTTAGCAACTTTAATACTAAAAGATTTTCCACGTGTATTACCCGTTTGTTTGTAGGTTGGTATACTATAGTCTATTTCTTTTATCCTGTCGGCTATGTTTATCTGTCTGTAAAATCAGCATGCCACTTTTTTTTAATAATTATGACGTCACTCGAGGCAATAGGTTCTTGCCGTCGCAACCGAGCTCATGGACATTATGAATTGAAAAAAAGTGTTATAACTTCGTTTTCCACGTGTAGAGCTTGTGTTGTTTCGTGTCACTGATTAAAGGCAATTTTGGTAGCGAGTATGACTGATTTTACAGACAACTGAATATATGTGACAAACTCAAAGAAATAGACTATAGCGCAGCACAATGACCCACGACTCTCTTACCAATGCGGTCGTTGTGAACTCAGGTTCCAGATCATGCGTACGTAGGAAGGTTTGTGAGCAATCTTCGGATGGTCGTGGGTTTCCTTGGGCTCTGACAGGTTTTGCAATGTTGATCAACGTCGTTTCAGTGAAATGTTCTTAAATACGGCGTAAAACTACTATTTAATAAAGTGAGTAAATTGAAGTTTTATCTGTATGCCATTGTGCTTGTCTGTGCAGAGGGGCAGTTTATTTGGGAAGACGGATCGTCCGCTTATGACATCATGCCGTGGTACCCCGGTGAGCCTAATAACAGACTGGGTACAGAGAACTGTGTCACATTTCACAACAGACTCTGGTGGAGCAACCCTTCGCCATCGCTGCCAGATTACAAGGCCTTTGACACTAGATGTACGAGTGAGAGGCTATTTATCTGTGAGAAAGGTAAGTCGCTGACCCATTGTCGAAGGGCTAAGACATCCATGTTGCAATATGTTTCATCCGAATGCTGATGTGGATAAATTGCGATTAATGTGGGACGTTGATATGGAACACGTTGTACTCTCCAAAGGGCTCTTCACAATATCTTGTGTGTAGCAGAGGTGAAAATAAAAACAAGTTTTTTTCGAAGTTTACGTTACGGCATTACACACACACACACCTAGGTCGTAAAAATATCCCAAAAACATCCTTTAGCAGCCTTTAAATGGGAACAACGAAGACAAAAGTCCTATCTTATATACCTAAACCCCTATCGTCAAATACCAGACAGTTACCATATGGGTATAACTATAGGCTTCTAAGCTGAAAGCTGGGAGCCCATTGTTGTTTTTTTTTTTTTTTTAATGTTTTCTTTTTATCTAGAAAGCTGCAAATCACAGCCCTTACTCACTTGCTTTGTGCTTGTATTAAACTTTTACCCACCGCTGACGTACCTAATCACCATATTGGATATATAATGAAATCCCTTTAAATAAAAAAAGCTAAAATATGAAGTAGGGTTCATCATACAGAAAGCTGAAAACTATGCGTAATAATACTTTCATTTATTTTTTTAGATTTTTTAAGAGTGCTGAAAGGCAGGCAAACATTTGAAAAGTACGGTGGGCTTCATGAGCCATATTGACGGTATCTAGGAACTCTGACGTCACATCGCCTTTTTTGCCTGATGTTCACCAGAAGGAAGGGATTTTTGGGAACATTATTTCAGTAATCTTTTACTCATTCGTGAAAATAGTTATTCCAACACTCAGTGTCGTTATTAGAGTTGGATAAACATCCTGTGACGCCAGAGTTCCTAACCTATGATAGTATGGTCCATTAAGCTCACCTTAAAATTCAAATATTAGAATATATTTAACTCTTTTCACTAAGATCTGAAAAAATAAATAAAGTATATTTATGCATAGTTGTAAGTGATCTATTTGGTGATGTCTATTTTGATTTTTAGAGGTCTTTTCCTTTAATAAATTTTTCTCCAGAAACACTGAATTTTGAATGCAAGAAAAATCTGGTGATATTTTTCCCTGCGACGTATAGTCTTCCTGCAAATTGCATTTAAAGCTCAAAATGATGCAGGTTATTTTTTTTACATTGTTTGAATGCCACGTGTCCGGAAACCACTACCTCTATGAAGCTAGGGGTGGAAGCCAGTAATATTAGTTAAATGGTTACTCAGTATTAAGATATGCAAATATATTGCGACAGTGATCCTGGTATTGGGCGAGGCATCAGCCAATATGAGGATGTCATCCAACGATTTACAGTTTTTTGTCTGATGCGGGATAAAGACCTATATGTGATCTTCCCTTCGCCTGAAAATTACTCATCTTTAGTAATAAATCATAAAACAAAATTAACAAAGTGACTTACCATTCAAGTTGTATGCATGCACATGGAACGTTTAATGCATATGCGTGTAGCAATATGGACAGAATTGAGTTCTAGAGTTGCAATGCAGTGTTTTTGTTATTTCTGTTGTAGTCTTATATCATTGAATAGGAGAAACAAAATTCATGAATTTAATCAAATACTATCAAGCAGAAAGTAGGTATACAGCTGCTTATCTTCAAATGCTAGCACCACTGTGATCATCCCATCCCCGACTGTTAAACACAGTTAGGAACTACACTGAAGCAGCACCCCTGCTGAAGACTGCTTGGAAGCCGTGAAACTGTATGCAGTTCTACCTTGTGTTTATATGACAGCTTCAAATTTTCAAACGAATATTCACGAATGCTTGGGTAAAATATACTTCATGCAACAAACCAGAAATAAATAAAATATAGAATTACTTTATATCCATTGATTATATATTGTTCAACGCCATAGTCAACATTTTTTTCACATGTAAGACGACGGTCAGCATCATGGGTGGAAGAAATCAGTTTCCGGGGTAAACCACTGATCTTTGGCAAGTTTCCCAC
The DNA here is from genome assembly GCF_032854445.1 of Liolophura sinensis. Lineage (NCBI taxonomy): Eukaryota > Metazoa > Mollusca > Polyplacophora > Chitonida > Chitonidae > Liolophura > Liolophura sinensis. The sequence continues at coordinate 18,613,167 of NC_088304.1, forward strand.
ATGTGACGTACATATATGCAGACTGTACTGGTCGAAGACGTGTGACTGCGTAAACGGCCACACGGGTGTCGTCGACTGCTTAAGATGACACACACAGTGAGAGACTGGGATTGTCCAAGGCTGGGTTTGAACCCGCACCTTGTGTGTTTTGGTGATTGAAAACAAACGCCTTTAAGAACTAGACCACTAGAGTCTGTACCCAACCCACATTTAATGTAGGTTTTCATTTTATTGTCTGCAAATTTTGATCTTGGTGAATGA